>NC_134491.1:23253347-23553347 GCF_040206685.1 Ascaphus truei | reverse complement strand
ACACGGATTTTGGGGGTAACATCAGCGAAAATCTGGGAAACGGATTTGGGCAAATGTATCCATCTCTAGTACTGAGCGACAAGCTTTTATGAAACACTATATGTGCTTATTTAAATCTATGCACAGTACATATAACTTTTTTCCAGTACAAATCATTTCCCCATAGAGGTTACAAACTAATAGGGAGATGAATGCACTATTATACTGTCTCTAAGAAGCTGAAACAGGCTGGTACATTCTTATGCTGCATTTGTGTTTGCTTTAAGGTGTTTTTTAGTTGTGCATTATTTCATATATTGAAAGTTTGTCAGTTTTTGCCCACAATCATTTATTGAGTGGGGTTTCTACCAGCCTATTAAAATCGGACAATATCCAAGCCAAAATGGAAACGGGAGAGATTTTACATTGAAACATTAATAAAAAAAAGAAATGCAATTGATAAAATATATACAGTCATTTTAGATTACGTGGGACTGCAATTACAATCACTTTCAGACAAATAGGGGGGAGTGTTCAGCAACAGATCTAGTACATCTGCACTGCTACAGTACTACTCATGTACGCCTGCGCCAGCACTGCCGGCACACGGCTAACTCTCACCATTATCAGTGCACTGTTTCTATGTATGCCTCTTTGTATTAGAATGTAGTCATTCAGGCACACAGGACTCAATAGTCCAGGGGTGAGCAACGGCAGTCCTCAAGGGCCACCAACATGTCAGGTTTTCAGGAAATCCCTGCTTCAGCACAGCTGGCTCAATCAGTGGCTCAGTCGAAGACTGGAGTTGGCCACCCCTGCAATAGACATTAACTGAGATATTTGTGAAAGCCAAGAAAACTGCACTGTGTGTGGATAACATCAAACATTGTTGTATATATAGGTATCTCCATGGAGTCGCACAAAGCATTAAGCGCCATATGGGTGCATCTGTGTCCTTTTAACCTCAAACTATGGAAAGGAAAAAATATATGAGTGGGACGGGATATAGAAATAAGGCCACCTAAAATCAGCTTCTCTGGCACTAAGTGGAATAATTGACAAATGAAACATAAATCTAGAAGACCAAACAAAGTGAGCATTTCAGAAAGAACATACAGTATCAGCATGACAAATGAAATGCCACAATCATTAGCGCTCTAGTAAATAAGACCTGATTTGCCTACTTATCAAGTTGGACAGAAATCAGACCCATTTAATTGAAGGGGAGACATGTTTCACTTTGATAATTGCAGCAAGCACACAAGGTTCTGTTATGGTGACGGATTCCCACAGGAAATCACTGCGGTCAGTGGGGGACTGGGCTTGTTCTGTGTCTTTACACTCTAAACGGCTCCATCTTTGCCTATCAACGAGACCAATCTGACAATGCCGCTTCTCTGTGAAGCATTTCAATAACTCAAGATCACAACTGTACTAGTCTGTAAGTCTCCAAACATACCACTTAGAGTGCTAGCTCTTCGGGGCAGGGACTCCCTTTCCTAATGTTATTTTCATGCCTGAAGCACTTATTCCCATTGTGTGTTATATTATTATGCCACGTGCATTACTGCTGGGAAGCGCTATGCAGCTGGATGGAGCTTTACTATATAAATAAAGATATACCTACAAATGTACTATCTACGTAAAGATCTGAGCACGGCTGTTGCTACAAAGAGAATAAAAATAATAATAATGTTTATATATATATGTATATATATATATATATTCACACACATACATATATACACATACTGGTACACACACACGCAAACATATATTAGTAAGACTATTTATTCTAATAAAAATATAAAAATATTTAAGCAAAGCGTTATGCACTATGTTGTGTATGACATTGCAAAAATGAATAACAAAAGCTGTCCTTAGATAAACTCACCGGGATAAATGGGTTGCCAGGTCACTTTGGCAGCTTATCAGAGAAAATATTTGCACAAGCGCAGACTGGCATTATTGGGTGGTATGAAACAGGCTTCCTTTAATGTGTTCAGTTTTAAATGTATTTCTAAAGCAAACTACGGTATCCAAGCTTGGCACCTACATCTTAATCTTGGGTGTCTTGCCTCCTCTTTAAAAACAGCAGTGCCACCTACCTGTCTACTTCTGAGTATATCCCATCCCATAACTCCCAGTCAATAGTGTCACACTGATGTCTTTCTTACTTCTGATCTTTCTCTGTGACACCAATAAACTAGCAAAACCAAGACGGGATCCTTATCCCACGGTTCACCAGTAGTTAGTTGGCAGGTACGGTTGACCAGTTGGTTAGTTGTACATCCTATCCCACGGGTGCATTTTAAACAGTGCCCATTTGTTTGAAAAATATATATCTTTCTATCCAATAACCCTCTGGGTGCCTGATGATGTAGGTAACATCATGGCACTCCATGGCACCATGATGTAGTAGCAACGTCACAGGCGGTTTGCTCGTTTTTCTCGGGGAGATGACGCTCTGCGCTCTTGAGGAGCGCTGAGCACGATCTGGTTGTCTTAGGAACGGAAGAGAAGGACTCATCAGTGACGTCACAGTCATGTGATCGCACCCGAGGAAGTGCCGGAGGGCTGTGACACTCAGGTTTTTTTAGAGCTCAGTTTATATAGAAAGAGAAAGTCTGAAAGGCATTATGAGTTTATATACATGAGCTTCTTTGGCTAATTTTAATGTTGCTCCAACAAAGACCAAGAACCCATGAATGCATCTGCATGTCTTTCAAAGGCCCCCAAAACCTGCTAATTCACCCCATTCTCACGTGTCATATAGGGGTTCAGCTGCAGACACGGGTTCTTGGGTAATGATATGCAAATTAACACGCCGAGTGTGTCCCTTTTAGCTTTCTGTGATTTCATGAATAAACTCCCCAGAGCAAGGGTAGCCAAATCCAGTCCTCAAAGGCCACTAACAGATCAGGCTTTAAGGCTTACCCTGCTTCAGCCGAGGGGGTTAAATCAGTAACCCAGTAATTGACTGAGCCACTGATTGAGCAACCTATGCTGAAGCAGGGATATCCTGAAAGCCTGACATATTGGCGGCCCTGGAGGACTGGCTTTGGCCACTCCTGCCCGAGCGCTTCCGCGTGCTGCATGCTGGTACGAAAAAGATGGCAATCGCTACTTAAATATAATTCTTTATGACGCAGTATATATTGGATTTTTTCAAATTTGCCTAAGCACCAAAATCTGTAACATACATCCCTTTGAGAAAGATGTGTTTATTCCTGGAGCGTCTGTCCGTATGAATAACCACCACGTAGGCATCTAATTATTGTGCTGCCAAGTGTCCAGCCCATTGTTTTGCTGAACTGTCACTTCTGCTAAGCCCGAGATCGGCACTCACAGCACTTGACAAGTAAGAAACGACTCCCACATCTGCACAGATGTCCGCTCCCGCCAAACGTAATCAGCTAAAATGAACATACCACAGCGTAATTCGATTCGCACCCAGGAAAGTAATATCCTGTCAGCTGTAATACATGTAGGGTGATAAATATGTAGGATAAATAGCATTTCTGCAAAAGGAGTGGCGATAAATGTGCTGACGTCTGGGAACCTGGTCAAATCAATCTCAGGCGATCATTGCTGCAATTAACACATTTAAAGCATTGGAACAGTAAAGTCATACTTCGGACTCCAATAGATTTGCAGGTGAACTTGGTATCCAAGATTACATAGGTCCTACACCAGGGGTAGCCAACTCCCTCAAGGGCCACCAACAGGTCGAGTTTTCGGGATATCCCTGCTTCAGCACAAGTGGCTCTTCGACTGAGCCACTGATTGAGCCACCTGTGCTAAAGCAGGGATATCCCGAAAACCTGACCTGTTGGTGGCACTAGAGGACTGGAGTTTGCTACCCTTGTCCTACACTATGGCAGAATGCAATACATTCTCAAGACTTGGAAAGCTGAATGGTCCTTCCATGCCATGGAGTGTACAGTACCTGTACAATAATACATGGTGGCAACAATGAGCAAAGTGTCAACATTTACCTTTCATCTGCACAAAGTCAAGTTGATGGATTGACTGCAGGAGAGGTGCACTGTCCAGGTTTAGGTCAAAATCGGTGTTCATTCTTGGAGTGAGGGTTCCCTTCCCCCACTGATCCTCAGTCAGGTGCACTCTCCTAATAAGTGCGTCAGATATCTAATTAAAAAAATGTAAAATAAACCATTACAGCGTTAGGTTCAATACAATGAAAATGATTAGGGCCCAATATTTATTTATAGCAAGTCTATCATAATTAGGGTTGCCAGGCGGATTCTCCAAAAATACTGGATACAATGGTAAAAGGTGTGATGCGCTCAAGGCACATACACACCCCCCCCCCCTCTCACCTCTCTCCACGCCGTTTCCTTCTCTCATTGACCCCACCCCCAGGCACCTGACATCTCTTGATTGCCTGCTGCTGGGTAATGCAGCCAATCAGGATGGAGGAAGCTGCCCAGCCCCCCAGCAGTAGCCCTGCTCTCATCCTGCTCAGGGAAATCCCGCGGCCCCCCAAGCTCACTATGTCCAGAGAGGGAATACCGGTCCGGACACACACGTGCAGTATTACCTCTCATTTTTTTACTGGACAGAGTGTCCAAACACACGACAGTCCGGTTCAATACCGGACACCTGGCAAACATGATTCATAATTTGGTTCTGATTTTAAATTCTTTAGTATTTGTCATTTATTTTACATTTTGTAATAAGAGTTTTAAGCCAAAGACATGGACAAGGTCTTCTGGTTTCTTTGCTAGAAAACATACTCTTTCTTGGTTCCCAGATTATTTTAAATTCCTGTACATCCATCAACCTTAATCCCAAACATGAACTGAACCCTGGAAACAATAGTTCGTGGTTAAGAAACCCCAAAAATGTCATTCAAGAAATTTGATTCAATGTACAGCGTACAGCACTGTCAGATTTCCCATTAGGCCCGAGACTAAGGCGGCAAAATTTGGGGGCGGCAAAAATGCCCGCCCCCATTTGCCGCGCTCTTAGATTTAAGTGAACTGAGGGTAGTAATCTGTATAATAAGATACATGACTGGGGCCTTCTTATAGGAGCAATCCAAGCAATAACCTACGTGTGTTTTTATTAAATAAATCAGTCCTGTAGTATTAGTTAATACTTGCTACCTTTTTTTTATTTTAAAATTCAACTCAATGCCATTTTTTATACGTTTTAATATACAGAGTATCTTTTGATTTCTAAAGCAGGTTTTAGCCAACTCCCCAGCAGTGCAAGATCTTTGTAACACTTTCCTGTTCGTGATAATTTGTTGCAATATTCCCCACAGTTTGAGCTGCAAACTGTAACAATAGATAATGTTACCGTAACAATATAGGAATACCTTGTAGCTGCTGCATTATACTGACTAAAGGATTGATTTGAACCTGAAAGGTGGCCATTTAGTGAACCCTGGGAAACAGGATTTTGCCGATCGATCACGGGAGAACCAATCAATCGGCAGTTTAGGTAATTAGTTTTTCAATAAATGTAATTTTCTTTTTCAGCTGCTTGGTTTGTCTATTTAAAAAATAAATATGTATTTTATGCTGGCTATGTGGGCACCTAAAGAAGACCAAGTATCTGCAAAACATAATGCTTCATTTCCCCGCTCAACAAGAAGTACCACAAAATTTTAAATTCCCTCCTCGTCCAGAGAAAATGCCTAGTCTTTTATAAGTGCTGTGCTCAGGAGTAGAGGTGAAAAATGGGCATTTGCAGTTCAGTCTGCTATTTTGGATCCTGTTTCTAAGAAACCTTGTGAGTAATGGGGGGGTTTTGAAAACTATAATTTGAAATGGCTTAAGGTCATGCCAAAAAAAAAAAAACCTATTTAATTCAAAATACGGAGAGTGCAATTATCTGAGACACTGGGTGCACTCCAGCTGAACCACAACTGTATGTGCATTCAGGTGTCCTTTGTACGTCTGCTATGATCAAGGAAATTGTTCAAGGCTAACATTTTGTGTGATAGCAGCTCTTAGGCACGGAGAAATTAAAATCTAAATTCCCAGTAGAAGATTCAGCTAGGTTTCCAGATAAAAGCTTCTCCATCAGACAAGAAAGGAGCACCCACCTGGAGAAAGCCACTAGGATCATTTTCTTTGATGACCTCCAGACAATACTCCATCAATCCAGTGGTCTGGCGGAGTTTTACAGTGCAGTGAGATATCTGATCTCGCACAACCTAGAGGTGAGGATAGAGTTCCATCAAAAGTTACATTTGGAATGTTTCTACTTACCCTGTTCTGTTCTGACACAGAAAACCTTATAATACCAATGGGTAGGTAGCAAGACCTACAACCAACCAAAACTTCCAGTCAATTCATCGGATTTCTGATTAGGTAGTAACATTTCAAAATTGTTCACAATTAATAAAGATACGTACATTAAATAATATGCAGCCATTTAAAATCTATTAAAGGAGCAATTCAAGCACTTTAAAAAAATATATATTATTTTAACATAGGACTGTAGCAGGGTGTCTCTGGAGCGGAACCCCAGTAATTCCGCTCTGGGGATCCCCTGCTTCCTGAGATACTTACCTCCAAAGGGGGCGCCGGTGTCTCTGCAAAGTTTAAAGCTCCCGCGTCACGTGGGCCAATAGGAAGACGAGCCTGATGACGTCATGGCTTCCTATTGGTCCGCAGGGTGCGGGAGCTTTGAAACTCCACCATTTCGTGAACCCTGCTAGCAGAGCAGCTACCGGCACCCCATACGGAGGTCTGTATCTCTGGAAGCTGGGGATAGCTGAAATTAACGGGATTCAGCTCCTGAGACCCCCTGCTTCAATCCTCTGTTAAAAAAATAAAACAACTGCAAAAAAAATTAAAAAAACTTGTGATTGCCTATGCAAGATCATGAAGTGTTTGAACATTTTGCATAAGGATTAACACATCTTTAACATGTCTTCTCGTTTCATTCTGTGTCATTTTGGAATCCCTCGCCCCTACAGTATTTAGTATAGCAAGATGCAGATATGGACTTTATGTATCAAGTGAAGGTAATTTAATGTGTATCAGTTCTCACAATACTCAGTAGGAGGGCGAGTGTCCTGAATTAGTACGGTTATAAATAAAATACAGCAGGTAAAAGAGGCAGGTGATATTCAGCGTACCTGAGCAACAACAGTGGGAACTTGTTTACGACCACTAGGTGGCAGAGTTGACTAAACTTCAAATGAATAACGCCACATATTTAATATTCCATGGGATATTTAGCCTTTCATGGCATTCCTT
Source organism: Ascaphus truei (assembly GCF_040206685.1). Classification (NCBI taxonomy): domain Eukaryota; kingdom Metazoa; phylum Chordata; class Amphibia; order Anura; family Ascaphidae; genus Ascaphus; species Ascaphus truei. Next base: position 23,546,127 of record NC_134491.1, on the reverse strand, counting down.
TCAAATCTCAGTTATTATCGCCTCTGTCAAGATTTGACATCTCGCACACGCATTCAGAGTTCAAGAACTGTCACCAGATCTGCATGTATTTACATCTGGATATATTAATCATAGCACTGTATAATTAATCCTGTATATCCCAAGTGGTTTCTCTCAGCACCTTGCCAGATGTTGTTGCAATTTACTATAATATTTATTTATTTGCTGTGCATCATGGAATAGTTTGTAAAGGCTAAGGCGACCGATCCTGCTTTCACTGTTCTCTGGTGCTGTGGTAATAATTGGCACCTATCACTATAGACCAGGGCTCTCCAACTGGCGGCCGTAGGCCACAGCCGGCCCGTGAGGCCCTGGAGAGCCACCGGGACATTCCGCTCTTGCCGATTCCTTTGCAGGTGTTCAGGCGGCTACTTGTAATTTTGCAAAGAAACAAATTTTTTAAGCAAAACTAATATAAACATGTAGAATACAAATGCTGTCAATGTGTGCACTGCATGTTTAAAATATTATAGTTTTAAAGTCTTCGATATATATTCAAGATCACATTACGATATTATGATATTCAAGGATGCCCACTCCCCGTACCGCTAACATCCAACTCCCCTCCCCCTCCATCCCATTGGGACCAGCTGTATGGCTATATATATCCTACAAACATGTTACATTTATACCTTGCTCCCTATCAAACTCCGAACATATCACCTCAATTGCAGGCACTTTGTGGCAGGGCGCAGGGCCTCCTTTAGTTTTAATATCTGTTGATTTCTTTGTTGTATAGAATTATTATTCCTCATAGTCTGCCGGCTAAAGGGCTGGACACATTGTTGCTACACAAAAATCATAGATAAAATAACATGTAGCAAACGTCGGTGAACAGAACATTCAAAATCGGCTGTGCAGAAATAAGAATCTTATGTGCACAGACAGGGTCACGCTGGCCTGACAGGGGGACGGGGACATTCCTGGGGGGCCCACAGCCGTGGCAAAAAAAGTGTTGGGCAAGGCCAGGCACGACAGGCTGAGGAAAGGGGAGAGGGGAGTTTGGTGCCAAGATGGGCAGTGGGAAGAGGGGGGTGGGCTTCAATCATATGGACCCGAGATGCCCCTGTCTGATACTGTGAACAGAGCCCTTCAGTTAGTTATCTTTATTCTGCCATTTTCACTGCCTACTTAGTTGGATAACAGGCCGTTCCTCCGGGGGATCAATCCGCAGGTCGGTCACATTGATCTGGCACACAGGGGCTGTTTCACTAGAACAGGGGTGGGCAATTCCAGTCCTCAAGGGCCAGTAACAGGTCAGGTCTTCGGGATATCTCAGCACCAGCACAGGTGGCCCAATCAGTCCCTGCTTCAGGACAGGTAGCTCAATCAATTTTTGCTGAAGCAGGAGTATGCTTAAAACCTGACCTGTTGGTGGACCTTGAGGACTGGAGTAGGCCACTCCTGCTCTAGAACATTTTGGAGGAAAGAAGCTGCTAGATTGCTTTTGGTTTCAATTCCGCATTCGATTTGTTATCATCTGTGATCGCCTTCAGGCTAGTCTGCACATCTAACAGAATCCGTTAGCATTTTGACTTGGAAATCTGATATAAGAAGATTAATTATATAATTGTTCAGTTTTCTAGCTATTCACAACTAATATGATGCCAGCTCTGAAATAGATACACCTGCCCGGAGCAATAACAAAAAAAAGTTATGGCTCCCTGGGGAATAGAAACACAGGGAAAGTTAAAAGGAAGGATGGATGTGTGATTACCCCCTAGACTAGAGGAATCCTAGCTGGAAAGGATTGGATATTGGTTCAGGCTTCTAATGACGAATACAGCCAGGAATATTTATTTGCACTGAAGATGACCATGTTAGGTCTGTACTATGTAAGCATTGATGATCCCGGGCACAAAACGGATTTTCAAAAAAGAGATTTAATGTATCAAAATAGCACCAAAATACGACGTTTCGTCCTTCTTAGAGGACTTTTCAAAAGTGACTGGCATATAGAGAACTAAACAGGTTCAGTATAAATAGTAATAATGAATAATTGTGGGTGGATTTATTTAAGTATTGGTACAAAAATATCATAAGGTATGTCAAAGTCACAAAGTATTTGCTAATGTTCATGTTGAAATTGCCCAGTTTATTAACGCAGCATTCCTCACAGCACTTTTTTTGTTTTAATGCATGCAGCATTTGATTGCCATTAATGAAAATTAATTACCTAAGCTGCCGATCGATTCGTTCTACTGTAATCGATTAGCTCTCCGGGTTCACATAATAGCTGCTGCTAAATCAATCCTTCAGTGTAACAAAGCAGCTACAATGTAACCACTTATATTATTACGGGTAACATTGTTACAGCTATCAACTCAGCCACTGTCTCCTGCTGGGAATACTGCAAGAGATCTGTTTGTGATCATATGGCAAGAGATCTGTTTGTGATCATATGGCAAGAGATCTGTTTGTGATCATTTGTTACCAAAGCTCTTGCTCTGCTGGGGAGGTGGGCTAAAACCTGCTATAGCAACCAAAGGATGCTCCGTATATTAAAAGTCATTAAAAATATCATGAAGAGTGGAATATATTTACAAAAACAAGTATCTAATACTACATAACTGATTTATAACAAAAACCACGTTGGATTGTGAATGTTTTGTTGCTTAGTGCTAGTAATGTTTTGTTCTCTTATATGGAAGTCCCATGCCAGGAGACAGGGAGTCTCAAAGCAGAAGTGCGTAAATGGAAGGAGGACTACAAGGAGGCCCTGAATATTATAGAGACTGCAAAATGAGAACATTTAAGACTGAAAGAAGAGAATTCTGATTCAACAGACCACATCAATGAAAAGAATGAAAAGCTTGAAAAAAAAAATAAACTTATGGAAGATGAAAAGTTTGAAGCAGAGCACCGACTGCAGAACCAACTGCAAGGTCTGCGTACACACCTCCAGAATGCAGAGGAGAAGCAGCGAACTCTGCAGGAAGAAAATCTGCAGGCTGCTAAAGAAGTAAAAGTGCTGCAGGAACGTCTGATTACCCAGTGTGTCCCCGCAAAGGAGCATGAGGAACTGAAGGCTACCCAGAGCATCGCTAAAGGTCAAGCTTAGAGGCCAGGTGACTCGGTACAAGAGGGAGCACAAGAAGCTCCAGAAACTGAGACAAGTAGCTGCGGCCCGAGCAAAGAAATTCACAGTGCTTCACAATATAATGAAGGAGACATGGAAGCAAGCTCAGAGAAAGCACAGTGAGGAGATGAATACCCTGAGAGAAGAATTGCAGGATGCACTCAAGAAACAGGGATCTCTCGCGGATGAGATTACAGTATTACAGGAAAAGGTATTAACCCTGCCCAAGCATCGGTATCCCACAGCAACTAAAACCCATGAAGAAAAGGGTACAGTGAGAGCTGGGAACACCGCTCATCTGAACAACAAGATTGCAAAGTTTGAACCGCCTAAACAAGCACTACCTAAACCTTCAGACACCCAACAGGCAACAAAAAAAGGTATACGTGCAGAATCAAAAGCAGAATTTACGCTCCTCCCTCTCCTCTCTCATCTCTGCTACAGACCCTGACAACCTAGTCAGGAACTACAACTCTGCCTTGTCCTCCTCTCTTGATCTACATGCCCCGCTTTCTCTCTGCCGCCCTCGCCCTTCTAACCCTAGACTCTGGCTAAATTCCCACACACGCATGCTGCGTTCCTCCACTTGTTCCTCTGAACGCCTCTGGAGGAAATCCCAAACTCACTCAGACTTCCTTCACTACAAATTTATGCTATCCTGTTTCAACTCTGCCCTCTCGCAAGCTAAAAAAGCCTACTTTTCTTCACTAATCAACATGCACAAGTCTAACCCACGCCGACTGTTCTCTGTCTTTGATACTCTACTCAAACCACCCTCTGCTGCCTCTCCTTCCTCCATCTCCGCTCAGGACTTTGCTGACTATTTTAAGGAAAAGGTGGAATCCATACGTCAGAACATCCCCTCTGTTTCTTCTTCCCATCCTACACCTCTTCCTAACTCTCCTCCTGCCTTCCTTGACTCTTTTTCCACTGTCTCAGAGGGGGATGTGTCTCTGTTGATCGCCTCTTCTCCCTCTACCACTTGCCTTCTTGACCCCATTCCCTCCCATCTCCTAAAACCTCTTGCTCATTCTATAATCCGTATGCTCACACAGATCTTTAACTCTACCCTCTACTCTGGTACCTTTCCATCCTTCTTCAAGCATGCAACCGTTATACCATTACTCAAAAACAGCAAGCTCGACCCTACCTGTCTTTCTAACTATCGACCTGTCTCCCTTCTGCCTTTTGCCTCTAAACTCCTTGAACGTCTTGTATTCTCTCGCTTGCTCCATTTTCTCAACACCTATTCTCTCCTAGACCCTCTGCAATCTGGCTTCCGCACTGCTCACTCCATGGAAACAGCCATCACTAAAATAACTGACGACCTCCATGCTGCCAAAGACAGAGGTCATTACACTCTGCTCATATTACTCGACCTCTCTGCAGCATTTGACACCGTGGGCCATCCTCTTCTCCTTCACATTCTCCATACTCTTGGTATTCGGAACAAAGCTATCCTGGATCTCATCCTACCTCTCCCATCGTACTTTCAGTGTCTCTTCTGCTAACACCTCCTCCTCCTCTATTGATCTCTCTGTGGGGGTACCCCAGGGCTCTGTCCTGGGACCCCTTCTCTTTTCTCTGTACACACTCTCTCTAGGTGACCTAATAACATCTTTTGGGTTTAATTATCACCTCTATGCTGACGACACACAAATATACTTTTTAACACCCGACCTTACACCTGCTGTACAAACCAAAGTTTCTGAATTTCTCTCTGCTACATCATCCTGGATGGCCCTCCGCCGCCTTAAACTCAACATGGCTAAAACAGAGCTCCTCATACTTCCTCCCAAACCTGGCCATACTACCTCCTTCCACATTACTGTTGGAACTACGATCATTCACCTAGTAGCCCAAGCACGCTGCCTATTGGTCGCACTCGACTCCTCTCTCACATTCGCCCCTCACATTCAAAACATTTCTAAAACTTGTCGCTTTTTCCTCCGCAATATCACAAAGATACGCCCTTTCCTCTGTTACTCGACTGCTAAAACTCTGACTCAGGCCCTCATTCTCTCCCGTCTTGATTACTGTAACCTCCTGCTGTCCGGCCTTCCTGCCTCTCACCTGTCTCCCCTACAATCTATCCTAAATGCTGCTGCCAGAATCACTCTACTCTTTCCTAGATCTGTCTCAGCATCTCCCCTCATGAAATCCCTCCCTGTCTCTGTACGTTCTCCCTACCTACCAATTAGACTGTAAGCTCCTCGGGGCAGGGACTCCTCTTCCATAATGTTACTTTTATGTCAAAAGAAGCACTTATTCCCATGATCTGTTATTTATATTATCTGTTATTTATTTGATTACCACATGTATTACTACTGTGAAGCGCTATGTACATTAATAGCGCTATATAAATAAAGACATACAATACAGAAGAATTCTTAGCTGATGAAGCTGAAAAGATAGGACGTTCTCTGGGAGTGGATGTGGAACTCAATCCCAAAGATGCTGAACTGGCAACTCCATTGAGTGGAAAAAGTGCAGAAAGACAGCTTCAAGAACAGAAAACTCAAAGGGCGATTCTTAAACGCTCTGCAACTGTCGCCATACAGTCTGCCTACAAAAAGAGAAGCGCCCGACGCAAGGGAAATCTCATGACCACGCACTCAGTAAAAAGACTATACTTGGAAAAAGTCCTCCTCGTGCGACTGGGGAGTGCTGATCTCAAGCACCTCCGGGAGGAGACACAAATAAACTGGAGAAAGGGCTCCAATTCCAGCGGGACGAAGGGTTCTCTTCCTCCATCCACTCTCATTTGAGTCAGAGATCTCGAATAAGAGTGGAAGGATGGGCTTCGGCCATGGTAAGCCCGAGCTTCCCACAAACAGGGGAGGTATGTAACAGGGACTTATCCCTGTTAAAGAAAAGTGCCTCTAATCCAACAGTGTGATGGTTAATTGCATACCAGCAATTAACCAACTCCATCTGGCTGATTAGAGCTCTCATGGACAAACATTGCCTTGGCACACAAGGGTGCTGACCCAGGAGAGCAGAGCGGCCTTCCCCTACAGCTACAAGAAACAGATAAGACTTTCTTATTGGACTGTTATATATCTGTATATATATTTGGGCTAGTAAATAGCTTAGCTAACCACCCAATTAGAGGGCTGGACTACATGTCTAGATATCCTCCAAAGCGGAGTAGGTTTTTCTTTGGCTTATTTTGAATGTTTTGCTGTGTTAAAGTGAGAGGCGCAATAAAGCCTAATTTTAGTTTCACTTTAAATGGTCTCCATTGCGTACTTCTCCACACGTCTCTTACAAAGGGATTTCCCTTTTGTTTGGATTGCATTCGGCAAAGCAGGTGAATACAGTAGTGCAGGGGTGGCCAACTCCAGTCTTCAAGGGCCAACAACAGGTCAGGTTTTTAGGATATCCCAGCTACAACACAGGTGGTGTAGTCTTCGACTGAGCCACTGATTGAGCCACCTGTGCTGAAGCAGGGATATCCTGAAAACCTGACCTCTTGTGGACTGGAGGTGGCCACCCCTGCAGTAGTCTTTTATTTTGTAATACAGGAGGGCCCCGGGCATGCGGCGAGTTCCGTTCGAAAGACCCGCCGCAAAGCGAAAATCTGTGTGTGATTTTCTGTGTGTGTATAGACCGGCAATTCGCCCTTCTACGCATGCGCAACCTCTGCAAACCCCCACATTCTGCGCATGCGCAACCTCGGACCAACCCGTTCTGCACATGTGTGACCTCGGACTGGCTCGTTCTGCGCATGCGCAGACATGGCGGCCCCCTTCTCGGTACCGCTGTTTGAACCTCCTTCTGGGATATGTCCACCTCTGTCCGGACACTGTTGACCTCCTGGTGTGAGGCATTCACTTCTATGCGGAGTGTGAGAACCTCATTCTGAGAGGGTTCCACCTCTCTATGGCACTTGCGAAACACTTGCTGAGAGAGACTAATCTCCTTCAGTGCCTCCTCATACTTCTGCTTCAGATTAGTAATCATTCTATCAGATTGACTCTGCTTTTCATCCATGGCAGTAATTGTAGCGTTTGCTGTATCTATATCTGTCCTTAGATCCACCAATTCGGTCTTGGCCGCCGGGTAAATTGCGAGCAGTCTTCTGTAGCTCAGCATTATTTTCTCTCTCCATTTTCAATTGTTCACGGAGCATATCACAGTTATGCCTGGAATTTTGCAGAGCATCTTCAGGGCTGGTCAAGGGATCGTCACTCACTTGTTCCGGCTCCGCTTCCCTGGTATGGTTGGTTGAGGGTTTCTCACCATCAGTACCGGACAGACACTTCTTTGGGGTACATGACTTCTGCCTTTGGCCCTCTGGATATTCTGTCATCCGCAGGACGAATTCTCCATTTTCTCTAGGCTGCAGGGCATCTCGGTCCCCCTTTTTCTTCGCGGGATCTGCGGACGTGTCTGTTCCTTCCACGGTAAGTGACAACCCGTTTTTCTTTTTCCGCCTTTTTGTTTTGGACGACTCCGTCCCATCAGGGATACTGGGGTCTCCGTCTTGATTTGAAACTTCAGCAGCTTCACTGTATCCGCCAGGCTTGCCTTGAAATTGCTGGCAGGAATATTCGGGGTCATTGAGACCTGTTTGTTTGGTGCGTACCGAGTTCAGGCACCCCCACCATTCTTGGGGTGTTTTGTGGATGTGATTCGGTTCGGGTTCCCCGTAAGAGATGTCTTCCTCCTTATCGGACTGGAAGGGTCACTCTTCCGTGGGGTAGGGTTCATTACAGGAACGCCACATCTTGTCCTCCATTTGGGGGCTATCAGGTGTATTTTTCTTCCTGACCTCAGGAGGCGCAATTGCAGCTGTTGTAACTATATTCGCGAGAACCCCAAATTGTGGTAGTCCTACAGGTGTGCAGACTTTGCTTGTAGAGTTCGTAGCTCTCACAGGCGTCTCTGTAGACTTTTTCTTCTTCTTTACTTTGGTATGTTTTATGTTTCTTTACTTTGTTTATGTTTTAACATAAGCAGTACTGTGCACACATTCTCTCATCAGTGATACTGGATGTGCACTTGCTAAGTAAAACTTCTGTACCTTCCTTGTGACCCCAGCGCACTGCTTGCTGCTGCAGTTCCTTGGCTCGTTGAAAAAAATAGTCCTCTGGCTGCTGCCCTTTTTCTGGGGCCACATAGGGGCCATCCTCATCGTCTGAATAAGGCCTGAAGGGACACTGCTCCGTGTGGCTGGGCTCTTTACACAAGGAATACATTTTCTTCCCCATTCTTGCAGAGTCTGTTTTTGACTTCAGCTGAACATAGAAGGGAAGGGGAGGGTTAATTCCCACTTGTGATGCTAACCAGGAGTATGCAATATTTGATCATTATATATATAATTATATATATATATATATATAAACATCTTCATAGCATAGGACAGTTCATAAGACCCAGGATTCCAAATAGTCCAACGTTAAACACACTCCCATAGATTTTGCCACTAGCCAAATAGGTAAGTCTTGTGTGGTGGTCTAGGTAACCGTGTGTGGGACTGATCACATAAATGAAGTAAATGGATTACTCACTGCTGACCTTGGGGATATCCTGGTCCTGTCCAGCGTGCTCCTACCAAGGAACAATTGAAGAAAGTGCAGGAAAAACGGCGGTGCATCTGCTGCTGCTGCTGAAGATTTAAAACCACACACTGCAAACCACAAAGTTTCCTAGGTGCAAAAATTTATTTAGGGCATGATAAAAACAGCCAAAAGGACACTCCAATGCGTTTCACGTGGTATCCCACGCTTTATCAAAGTGGTTTGCAGTGTGTGGTTTTAAATCTTCAGCAGCAGCAGCAGATGCACCGCCGTTTTTCCTGCACTTTCTTCATTTGACTTCAGCTGGGCAGCCATTTTAAATTCCCAGGTGTTTTTTTTTTCTTCCACCGGTAGTGGGGTAGACTCTGGTTACAGCATCAGTCCCTTGTGTGGGTCACCGTCTGTCGCAGTCTTCCCAGTCCAACTGTGGCATTGTGGCTTTCTTCAGTGCAGTGTAGTTTTCCTGCCTGGATGTGTAGCCCTTTAATTCTGGTCACTGCTGCACATGATTCTTTGTTGTGTTGCTCAGATTGTTGCAGGAACTATGCAGGCAAAAGCACAAAAATGTTCACAGGCAGTCTCCAGGTCCCCTTTAAACTTCAAGGGCCACCTCTCATCCCACTTCTAACCCCATATGTAAGAGACGTGTGCAGAGGTTCGCAATGGAGACCGTTTAAAGTGAAACTAAAATTAGGCTTTATTGCGCCTCTCCCTTTAACACAGCAAAACATTCAAAATAAGCCAAAGAAAAACCTACTCCGCTTTTTAGGATATCTACACATGTAGTCCAGCCCTCTCTAATTAGGTGGTTAGCTGAGCTATTTACCAGCCCAAATATATATATACATATATACAGATATATAACAGTCCCATAAGAAAGTCTTATCTGTTTCTTGTAGCTGTAAGGGAAGGCTGCTCTGCTCTCCTGGGTCAGCACCCTTGTGTGCTAAGGCAGTGTCTGTCCAGGTATACAGGTCTGGTCCCCTATGTCTTGCCATCAGCCTGCAGTTTCTCTGCAGCTCAAGATATCTTTTCTTCCTTGGTTCAGCCCCCGATTGTGAGACTAAGGAATCCTCCTTCCTGTCTCAGAACAGGCTATTTCTGAGAGGGCTCTGATCAGCCAGGTGGAGTTGGTTAATTGCTGGTATGCAATTAACCAGCACACTTCTGGATTAGAGGCAAGTTTCTTTAACAGGGATAAGTCTCTGTTACACCCCTCCACTTCTGTTCAGAAAACTGGTGGGTGGGCGGCAGAGACCGTGTGATCACTACCAATACGGACCCATAAGTCCGCTGGTACACAGGCACTGGAAATGTTCACTGCCCTTCATGCCATTCAATGGCAATTAACTCTGGATCGAGCTCCGATGCCCCTTATTGGAGCTTAGTGAAGGCCGGCGACAAGGGATAGTGTCAGAGCCGGGTTGAAATGTAGTGGGGGTCGGTGCCGCGGGAGCGCGCGGGGCCTATTACCTGCTCCGGCATCTCCTGCTGCTCCTCATCTCAGCGACGTCGTGGCGTCATGTCACATAGCGGTGTCACGTTGCCACGGCAACGTGATGCCGCCACGGTGCAGAGATGAGTAGATGCCGGAGAGATGGTAAGAAGCACCTACAGAGGCCCCGCGCTCTCCCCCGGCAATCAATTTAACTGCTGTGGGGAAGAACGTGGCGCCTTTGTAAGCGTGGAGCTCGGTGTGACGGCATCGACATCAAGCCGGCCCTGGGCCCCCGGAATATGGCCCTGTAAAGTATGATAGTGCAGATGACGTGCTATCGCATTGACTTTAATAGGCTTTTCCTGCGGTAGCACATTATCTTTGCTTATCACACCTGACAAAATAAGGGCCTGGGAGTTAAACAAAAAGGTCGCTTTACAATCAAGTCGGCATTTCAAACCATAATTGTTTGGTGCGTCTTTTGACTTCGATGGATGAAGGCACTTTGGCAGACTTTGCAATTATGTAATTAAAGGCATCAACGATTATGTCTCTTGTAATTTCTGCATCTATTTAATGTGCCAGGTCTGAGGCCGCAATACAAAGCTGCAGCTGTAAGATTGGAATTGAATATTAGAAATGTGATTAGCAAGTTTCCTGCATAGCAACATCATTCCCTGCTCCCCGAGATACGAACATCGGAAGCTGATGATGGTATCACTTGCATGTTTAAAGGTCCTGCATCATGCGGGCCAATAGGAAGCTGCAAGGGATGACATTGCGGCTTTCTATTGGCCCGCGGGCTACGGGACCTTTAAAAAATAAATTTTCTGTGCCCAGCCGAAGACGCTCCCGGCATCACCTTCCGATGTAAGTAACTCGGGAAGACGGGGGTCCCCGGAGCTGAAATCAACGACGTTCCACTTCGGAGACCCCCTGATTCCCAGCTAGTAAAAGAAAACGACAACAAAAAGGTAACGCCACTTTAAAGCATTCCTCCAAAATACACAAGCACAGATCATGGTCTTTTTAGGGATATGGACAGAAAAGGCACAAAGGTGTTTGGGTTACATCTCCCTCTCAATTTGTGTTACAGTATGTATTTAATGTATAAGCAATACGAAAAGCAAATTAAAACAAGGTGCCTATCTGCTGCCTGACACCTAGTATTGTTCATGTTATAATTAATAACATCCTTCCTAGAAAATCTTCACCTTTTTGCAGGATGACAGTAGCTGTAATTTGAATTTTAACCAGGCATTTAGGAGATAGTGCAGATTTTATTGTCTGAAAGTTTCTTGTTATAAGACGTTAAACATAATTAATAAATCTTATTACTACTCAGACTATCGCTAACAAAACTGTGTGACCGATCGCAGGCAGTATAGTGTCCTGAGCTCGTGGGGGGAACCCACTCTTAATAACACCCCAAACTCCACCTCAGTGTCTACACAGGGGGTGGGGGTATAGCCGTCAATCACTGCAGGAGCACTGCAAAGTCACGCCCCACAATGCACTGCAGCTGTGGATACAAAGTACTGTGGGGAGCGACTTTGGATGCTCCTGTTGCAATTGACGCTATGGTGCAGTTTGGGGCTTTGCTAAGTGCGCAGACCCCACACGGGCTCAGGAACCCACTACAGTGCTTGGGATCCGCCAGTGCATATTTTTGAGGCGAACCACTTGCAACTTTGTCCAAATATATTACGCCAAATATAATGCACCCACCTTGAGCTTGTGTTCGTGCTCCTTGTTAACCCGGGCGAGAAGCTGAACCTTTCTTCTGTTCAGAGCATCAATCAAAGCATCACATTGGGCGACCAGACAGGCTTCAAACTCCACACTATTCTCCTGTGTTACACATGTGCTGTTAGGTTTACCCTGGACATCAGTAACCTAGACATCATTACGAGAACTCAATTGCAGCTAAAAGTAGGTTGACATAAGAATCAGCTCAACTCATCTTACACTATTTTTCTTCTTTTCTTTGCTTACATTTGGAAAAAAAAAGTGCTGCTTTAAATATTACTGGATATAAAAAAAAACTGTGGAGACAAAACATGATTAGCACATATAGCTTCCTTAATTGAGACAATTAGCGCATATACCTTCCTTAATTGAGACATGGCGGTTTGCAGAAAGTATGGATGCAAATGGTCTAAACCAGGAGGCCAACTCCAGTCCTCAATGGCCACCAATAGGTCTGGTTTTCAGGCTATCCCTGCTTCAGCACAGGAGGCTCAGTCAATATCCTGAAAACCTGACCTGTTGGAGGGGTCTTGAGGCCTGGATTTGAGCGTCCCTGTTTTAGATTACACAACATATGAAGCAGAATAACAATTATTGGGAAAATACTGAAAATGAAAGGTCGAGAGCTCACACTCACTGCCTTATTCAATAAACGCCGAAATATCAGCTTTGGCAAACAAATCCCCTGCGCAAAATTCCAAGCATTTCAGCCGATTCAATAAAAATGGTGTACGAATAAAAAAAAATATATCCGGAAACCCCCCGAAAACACCAAGAGAAAGGAGTGACTGAAACCGAACACACAAAAAAAGAAGTGAAAAGCCGCCATCTAGGATTGGAATTCCCGATGAGGAGACCTGAATAAGGGACAAGTACAATTTGTCAACTTTTATACGCCTGTCACATATATGTATGAGTGATTGGGGCAGGTATATGAGCTGTGCCATAGCTCCATTTTAGCACTTATATTGCAGCTTTATTGGTAATTTTGCAGATGTGAAAAATGTGAAAAACACTCTTATTGAATACTAAATTTTGCAACAGCTGCTCCTTTCAACAATGATGTTAAATTGACCCCAAAATATGTTGATTTTTTTTTTTTTTTTAGGAAATCTATTCGCCCCTTTATTAAATGAGACGGCGGCTTCTCCATTTTGCTACGCCCAAATAGCATTGGAGTGACTTTTTTTGTATTTGCGCACAAACACAATCATTCAAAAAAACATTTACGAACCAATCTGGGACATATCTGCACATCTCTGATGCTAGCAAATGACTAAACAAAAGACAGTTATTGATATAATTAGAGCAGTGGTCCAACTGCTTGGGAGGTGAATTCACTGTGCAGATATGAGCCATGACATTCAGTTTTTATATATTGCTTTGTACAGTATATTGATATTTACTATGCAAGCATGACCGCTTAAATCGGAAATTCATGACATATTGGCAAATATTTTGCCGTGTTGAGGTAACATTAACTATGGCGCACGCCACACCTGCAATTGTCTTAACTTGGAGCTGTAACTCCCACCCCGGCCCAGCAAATATTCCATGACTCAAGGAAGAATATCATGACAAATTGCGTATTAACCTTTTGGTTGGTTTCTTTCTCAGCGGATAACTGTACCTGGATTAGCTGGACCATGTTTCGCAGCTGCACTAGGAACTCTTTGGCTTCCTTGGCTCTGTCTGACAGTCCGTTCAGGGCCTGGGAAAGTTGACTCTGCAAAGAGAGAGGAGTGGGTCTTTAAACAGAAGTGGTTACCAATAAAACAGAACAAGCCCTAGAAGCATCTTTGTAAATGTCCCTTTAAAAACGATTCAGTGATTGAGCCACCTGTGCTGAAGCAGGGATATCCTTAAAACCTGACTAGTTGGTGGCCCTTGAGGACTGGAGTTGGCCGCTCCTGTTCTAGCACATGCCACTTTGTTGTGCCTAGAGCACGCTTTGTGTGTGTTCACTCATTCTACCCAGTATTTAAATCTATCAGATCATGTTTGGTGTGGTGGGCACAGCATTGAATACATAAACTTGAGAGCTTAATCCAACCATTTATCACTTTGTGATTCTGAGCACGTCACCATATATTCTTGTGCCTCAGATACCAAACGTTACACTGGCCATATTTCCTAAGCCCTAAAACAGCTCACAGTGCTGTAAAAGACTTTATAGCCCATTCACGCAAATGGGACGTACAGTGTACCACAGCAACGTGGGCTCATGTTCCTGGGTGGAGAGTATGGCTGCTGGGGATCCAATCAATAATCACAATGTTGCTATGTTGAGCAATATGCGTGTTAGTGATTGGCTCAGGAATGTTATCCCTTTGGTCATGCAGTCATGCTGGGAGTTATGGAGGAAGACAGGGACGGCCAACTCCTATCCTATCTTTGACTGAGCCTCTGATTGAGCCGCCTGTGCTGGGACAGGGATATACCGTATTGGCACGAATATAGTGCTATGTTTTTTCCCTAAAAATGTCCTTCCGAAAACTGTACTCGGAATATATGCGCAGCCCAACACCTTTTATTTTTCATGTAGAACACCTTCAAACCCCTAGGGCCGTATTATGTGCGAGGCCGGACTATATTCAGCCCAATACGGTATTTAAAACCTGAACTGCTGGTGGTGCTTGAGGACTGGAGTTGACCATCCCCTGGAATAGCACAAGAGTTAATACAAATGATGATCACTTGGTACACTATATAACTATATAATCTATATATAACTGTATGTGTGTGTGGGTGTGTATATATATATATATATATATATATATCTCATTTGCTATATGCTATATGGTGGAGGTTTCTGGTCGCCTTTTTCACCCATCATAACATATATATATATATATATATATATATATATATATATATATATATATATATAAAAAAGAAAAAAGAAGCGCATACCACATAGCATAAATCTGTGCAGACATTTATTTCCAAAATAGAATGTGTAAAATAGCACACTCACAAGTGTAGCTAGGGTATACGCATTTAGAGATAATCTATCTCAGAGAGATGGTACTCATCTGGAACTTTTCATATACCACAGCAAGGGATCATCACTTTGAGATTCCAGGGGCCAAGATGAAACAATGGAGTCCTTGTGTTCTAGTCTCCAAGAGTACAGAGCAGCAATACAGTTCAACAAATGTATCACTCTAACCACATAAAATAGCGCAAGTGTCTCGATACACGAGTCGCTCGTGGTCACGCGATGACGTAATAGATCACAGCATCCGGGTCCCAACGCGTTTCGTCATCAAAGGAAAGAATCTAGTGTCCGTGAATCTTTTAAAGCCTGTACAAGCTCTTAAACTCAGCTCTAAGTAAAAATCATATACGGGCACCAATGAACAGACGCTGCATATTAAATATACTACTCTAAGATTCTATACATTGGATTAATCTAAACAAGTGCTTACGTTTTGTATATCTATAATATATATATATATATATATATACAGGCAGTCCTCGGTTATCCGACACAATGCGTTACTCAAAATGGCGTTGTAAAGCGAAACGTTGTAAAGCGAAACATGTTTTCCCATAGGAACACTGTTTAAATGAAAGGATCCATTCCTGAAGGCATTTTTAACACTAAAATACACCAAATATTTTATGCAGGCAATAAGATATGCAGCACACACATAAATTATATAGTGTATATACTGTATTATATATATAATATAACATAATAAATAATATATTATATAGTATAATATAATATTATATAGTATAATATTATATATATACGCTCTTACGACGCTTTGCAACGTTGTTTATGTGAATGTGTATATATATACACACATACACAACGTTGCAAAGCGTCGTAAGAGCGTTGGATAAGCCATTTTGGCGTTGTAAAAATGAATATAGGTATGCATTGCAAAGCGTTGGATAAGCCATTCGTTGTAAAGCGAAGCGTTGTAAAACGAGGACTGCCTGTATATATTATATGTACAGTGCATACTGTATATATACCAATGTGAATAATAAAAGCAAATGTAACACAGAGATAGGCATATAGCAGGTGGGAGAGATATAAGAAACTTCTTTTCTTAGGTCAGTTCTAGATAAAAATGAGCTAATTCTCATTGCCCTCAAAACACTCAGGATTTACAGATCAAATATGTTTATATAGCCCCACTACTAATGCAAAAGCAGCTTTAAAGCAGGGGTGCTCAACTCCAGTCCTCAAGCCACCCCAACAGCTCAGGTTTTCAGCATATACCAGCTTCAGCACAGATGGCTCAATTAGGAGGTCTAAACCAGGAGTGGCCAACTTCAGTCCTCAATGGCCACCAACAGATCAGGTTTTCAGGATATCCCTGCTTCAGCACAGGTGGCTCAATCAGTGCCTCAGTCAAAGACTGAGCCTCTGATTCAGCCACCTGTGCTGAAGCAGGGATATCCTGAAAACCAGACCTGTGGGGGCGGAGGGGGGGGTGTTAAGGACTGGAGTTGAGCACCCCTACTTTAAAGAATAAATGGAGCTAAGATACGCTGTTCTCCACCTTTACGTTTAGCTGTGTGACAAGAACGGTCTTAATTTAACATCAGATACTACATACTACTGTATGTAGATAAAAAGAATAGAGGAATAGCGGAGAACAAAACTGTTTGTCATTATCACTCCCTACAACCTCATGCAAGCCGACCTCCATGGCTCATCACTCCAGTGTAGGCACAGCTGTAATATTGTGTATGAACAGCATTCACACTTCACATAACACATTGGAGTTACAGTGCAGTCAAAGCACTCAAGCCTCTGGGTTAATTATGTCTTTACCAATGAATGGCCTATATAATATGGGGATAGATGCTGCTACCCTGTGAGTGAGCAAATACAATATCTGTGTTTTCTTAACCAGTCTCTGAGTTTACGAGATATATATATATATATATATATATATATATATATAGAGGAAAAGAGAAGAGAGAGCGCACGCCCATAGCGTATAAAAGTTTTAATGAGGGGGAAGGGGGAGAGAGGGGGGTAAAAAACGCACTTACAAAGATGCAATTAAAATCAAGCATATGTGATATATATAATCACCACCATCCGGTTTAACTGTAGACTCTTGGGGCAGTCCCAGGCTCCGTTGGTAAAGGAGCAACGTCACAGCAGTTATCAGACAGGCCGATAAGGGGGGGGGCATAGTCATTCAGGACTTATCTGCCTATCTCACTGAGGCACGCAGACTCCTGGGTGACTCGGCCTCCTATACCTTGTTGGAGTCCGATCCAGTGGACTCTTACCAGTTGTTGCTGAAGGAGCTCCTTATTTCTGCACTGGGTGATGGTATTATTTCAAAAGCGGAATATAAATTTCTATTTTGTTCACATCCACGCACTCCTATTTTTTTATCACCTTCCTAAAGTGCACAAATCCTTGTCCAATCCCCCGGGTAGACCCATAGTATCGGGCGTGGAGTCGATGACATCAACCCTATCCCAATATCAACCCTATCCCAATATGTTGACTATTTTCTCCACCCCTACGTCACTGCACTGAGGTCCCATGTTAGGGATACGCTCCATGTCATCGACTCCATTTCTGATATTAAGTGGAAATCCACCTATCTATGGGCTACATGTGATGTTTCATCATTATACACCTGCATTGAACATACCAAGGGTTTAGAGGCAATAAAATACTGGTTGGACAAGGATTCACTCTTTCCGGAAAAACACAGGTTATTTATTTTAGAAAGTATTCACTTCATCCTCGCGCACAATTATTTTTTATTTGAAGATAATTTTCACTTGCAAATCTGTGGAACGGCCATGGGTACGAGATTCGCTCCCAGCTATGCCAACCTCTTTATGGGGCATTGGGAGGAGTCCCATGTGTGGCAGAACAGCTTGCTTGGAGCGGGTCTCGTATACTATGGCCGTTTCATAGATGATATCATTATAGTTTGGGATGGAGAGGAGTCGGATTTATTCGATATCCTGAGCTCTTTCAGCAACAACTCGTTTGGACTGAAATTCACTTTTGATATTAATAACTTGTCCACTGTCTTTCTGGATCTGGCCCTGAGCATAGACACAGACTTGAATATTATCACCACCACACATTTCAAGTCTGTGTCTGTGAACAGCTACGTCCATGCGTCCAGCAACCATCACAAACACTGGCTCAACAATATTCCCTTGGGGCAGTTCAACAGAATACGGAGGAACTGCACAAGGGATGTTGACTTCGAAAACCAGTCAGTCACACTTGGGAAGAAATTTCTTTCTAAGGGATATGATCCCGTCGTGGTCTCCGATTCTCTCAGCAAGGTAAGTTCCATTGCCAGAACCACTTTGCTTGAGAAATCAAAAAATAAACAAAAAGGAAAACGTTTAGGATATGGCGCCCCAGTAACACATACAGGGACGGATAGGTCGACTGTGAGGTTTATTACCACCTATAACCAGTCATCAAAATCCATTAATAGAATTCTGAACGAGCATTGGTCCATTCTCAAGTGTGATCCCCATCTAGGACCCATCCTGCCGGATAGAGCTACTGTCACATACAGGAAGGCTAGAAGTATAAAAAGTATATTAGCTCCCACTAGGCTTAAGTCTTCCTCGATCTGTAATACTGCAAAAAATAAGGGACCACTGGGTAACCATCCCTGTGGCCGCAGTCGATGCATTACGTGCAGGCATCTTTTGAATAACACTCATGTCTGTTCTCACAGCAGGGGCATCACCTATGCCATCAGTAGCTCTATCACCTGTCTTAGCACTTACGTTGTGTATCTTATACAGTGCGGGTGCAGTCTAAAATACGTTGGACGCACCACGAGAACATTGGGAACGCGCTTCCTGGAACACAGGAGAAATGTTATCAAGGGTCTCAATAATCATAGTGTCTCTCGACACTTTAAATTATTTCATCAACAAAATCCCAAGACTATGCAGATTATGGGAATAGAGACCATTTCTCCTTGTGTTCTAGGAGGCGACCGATTCAAGACACTGTGTAGGCGGGAAACCTTTTGGATTCACCAATTGGGCACGCTTAATCCTGGGGGACTTAACGAATGTTTGGATGTCAGTACCTTAGTCTAGTCACTCCTTGGATGTCTCTTCCTGTTCTCTCTGCTTCTCAGTCCATCCTTTGTCTGGATCTCCTCCAGAGATTCACCTTCCCCCCGCTCTTTCCCTCCCCTCCTTCCCCCCTCCCCCTCTTCACCCTCCTTCCCCTTTCCAACCCCCCCCCCCTTCCCCTCCCCCCCTATCCCACCTTATCCTTCCCCCCGTTTAGACAATGGATATATCTATGAATATTTATATTTGCACATTTATGTAGTTTCATTAAAAATAAGATTGTCACAAGGTTCAATAGACGGTAATAGATATTTATCTTCACATACACTATTATAATATTTGTATAGTTTTCATATAAAATTAAAATTAACTATCACTTGAATAAGTACTCACTAAGTTTGGCCATTTAGAGCCCGGGGAGTAAATAATGGGGAATGACACAGAAGGAAGAAATTTTCTTTTATTTAATTTTTATTTTTATTTTAAATTTATTTCCATATATACACTTCTTTACATATTTCACACAATTACACTCTTCATCCATACTACCTAACAATATAATTAATCAAAATATGCACTTATTTAATAGTTCTCCGGGTCCTGGCCTTGTTTGTGGCATACAAACTCTAGACTGATTTATATTATCCCTTATCTGATCAGTTTTCTTTTCCTACTAGGATCACATGATTCATTGTCTATATTTAATTTTTAAATGATTTACATACCCGCCAAGGGTTATTTGCACTTGATTGTGTTTGTATATTTGCACACTATTGCATTTTATCTATTTGTATATGATGTTATGTGATCTTCTGTCTTTTCATTAATTATATCTTTATTAGCCTGTGTGTGAGTCAACCCTCTATATATACTGGGTGTGCTCAAATATCATTTAACTGATTACAGCATATCCCTAATA
Organism: Ascaphus truei; assembly: GCF_040206685.1. NCBI lineage: Eukaryota > Metazoa > Chordata > Amphibia > Anura > Ascaphidae > Ascaphus > Ascaphus truei. Next base: position 23,526,322 of record NC_134491.1, on the reverse strand, counting down.
TATAAACTAACAATTATTGGCTGATGATATCTTGAGTCACATGCAGGCTGTATGTGTTTATACTGGTCTGATACCTTTAGGATTTTTTCTTTTTTTTTTTTCTGTTCTTATGAACAATGTTATACCAGTCTATGGGTAATATACATATGGTGTACATTTATGGTCTTTTATATATAATGATCTGTTATTATGTGTATATATGCAGAATATATGCCATTCATCCCAAAAGCATTGTGATTTAGACTGGTATTTAAAGTGTTAATTTTGTTTTTACTCTCACTATCTCCTCCAATCTTTTTAGGTTAATTGTTGTATTACATCCATATGTGTGTATATAAGTGTGCAGCAGTACGATAAACTATTGCAGTTGAGTAGGGGAGGGGACTTCTCTTAATTACCACCAGGAGGTTGCCTATATAATACCGGACCTCCCCCTCTCATGATATCCCTTTGAGAAAGTTAGCCGTGACTGACGAAACGCGTCAGGGAGCGTCGTGACGTCAGACGCAAAGACATTGGAGTCTACACTAAGCGCTGGAGCGTATTAATCCAGGCGCGAGTGCTACAGGCACCATACGGGACCTCTTTCTTGGACTATACATAGCACACCTGCCTTGTGAATTTGCTGGGACTGAGCTCCATTGCCAACGGAGCCTGGGACGGCCTCAAAAGTCTGCAGTTTGACCGGATGGTGTTACCAGCCCTGGGAATCTGCTGTGACGTTGCTCCTTTACCAACGGAGCCTGGGACTGCCCCAAGAGTCTACAGTTAAACCGGATGGTGGTGATTATATATATCACATATGCTTGATTTTAATTGCATCTTTGTAAGTGCGTTTTTTACCCCCCTCTCTCCCCCTTCCCCCTCATTAAAACTTTTATACGCTATGGGCGTGCGCTCTCTCTTCTCTTTTCCTCTATAGATATTCTATGGACGTGGTTAGTCCATATTGAGAGCTGCCGGAGACCCTGCATACCAGCACCTATACCATTCATTGGACTATTTGAGGACTGGTTTATCCTTTTTTGCATGTTTTTTAATATATCATATTGTTCATGTTTTCTGGGCCTGATAATATTATAGGTCCCTATTACTATATGTGTGTATGTATTGCTTATAATTGAGGTATTTATCCCATATTGTTATAGCATATATATATATATATATATATATATATATATATATATATATATATATATATATATTTTTTGTACATGTTCCTTAGAGGCGCAGCTTTTTTCTTTTTTTATATATATATATATATATATATATATATATATATATATATATATATATATATATATATATATATATATATATATATATATATATATATATATATATATATATTACTGGGTAAAAAAAAAGTGACAAAAACCCTCCACAGCAAAGCATATAGCAAATGGAAATATTACTGTATGCTCATTTGCATGTCTTAGACAGGTCTGCAACCCCGCCTTTCACCATTATCACCCAGCACACAGCACCTTGGATCTATATAACTGCCTCGGGTGCACAGCGAACACCCCCCATTGGGGTACATCCTCCTAAAACAAGAAGGAACAGTCACTCCCAGGTCTTCATTAAAAAAAAGACTTTAATCCACTCAGATTTACGTTTTGTCCAAATACACTGACCGTTGTCACGTTGACAAAGGTCAGAGTATTTGACCGAAATGTCGATCTGTGTGGATTAAAGCTGCAGACCAAGCAATATCCTACAGTACATGTGTTTTTTTTTTACATAAATCAGTTCTGTACTATGAGAAAATACTTGTAATTTTTTTAACAACTCTGAATGACATTTTTAATGTATTATAATGGAACAAACATTTTTTGTTTCTATAGCAACCATTTCCAAAGTCACATCCCCTTCCTCTCCTAAAACAGGCTCTGGCACACCTCTTTTTGAGCCCTGCCCTCTCTCTAGCAGTGCACCAATTGTATCTAGTGACTGCCTGGTCACATGATCTTCCCCACAGAACTTTGCATCTTTGGTCCTCTTCTGCTGCACCGAGAGCCATTAAGTGAACCCCCGAGCCGAATCTTCTCACATTGAAGACTAGACTAATTTTTTTACTAATCATAATATATGTTTTCTATATTTAACCATTTATGGTTTTAAAATTATTTTATATCCATCTTGTTAATATCTTTTATATCACATATCTATGTCTATACATTAGGTATACACATAGTCTATATTGTCACTTATATATGTAGCCATACTCTATTAGTGTACATCTAGCACATGCACATTATTTGATCATACATTTTTTATTGTTTATCATATATATATGTCTTTATGACATTGATACATCCACACACATTGTTGCTATGATGTTTAATATTAGTCTTTCTCTTCTTTTTGTTTTGTATTAATTGTTATCTGTTGTTATCTCTTAGGCTCTCACAGTCTCACACTATGACCAGTGTCAGGTTAACATCCTATATTATTGACTTTTGCCTCAGCTTTTAACTATAGCTGTTTGCATAATTAATTAATTAGACCATCACGCTATTCATTGGATTTAGATTAGGGCGTATACTTCAGGGACCACTATATAGTCTGACACTGTGAGAGCCTCAGTACTCTTTGATAAAGCGCCTCCACGGCGGGAAACGCGTCAGAGTTTTAACCCTGTGTGTCTGTCTTTTTTTTTTTTTTTTGGCCAAATATGCCCAATAAATAATCTTTATTAATTAATTTTTTTGCCCCAGTCTTTTTTTCAACTTTCTGGCAGTGCTCCGCTTTTTTTCCTTTTCCATTTTTGCTTCAGTGGTGTTGCAGCACGCCCCGGCTCCAATCGTTGCAGATCAGCTGTTGTCATCAGAGGATTTCCTCCAGGAGCTGCAGAGTGGATCCGGTGCTTTGAACCTGTGTGCGGTCTACACCCTTACCCCTCACCAGCCCCAGGACGGACGACAGCTGACGGGGACGAACGGCTACAGCCCTGGATCGCGCTCCGTTTCTCCTGCATTGACCTCCAGCCCCCAGACTCCATTGGATATATCGCGGCATCACCATCGTGCACCCGGTAAGGCGGCGGGAGACTCTGCTTGCAGGTCTCTACTACCAACAGCCAGTCCTGATACACCGGGGAGCCATTACCGCAGTCCTAAGTGAGGAGGTTGTTTCCACTCCAGCCAGGGGGCTGGCACCATCGGCTATGCTTCGCAGGTGAGGCGGGTGTTACTTAGACCCACACGATACATCGGGTTCATCACGGGACACTCCATACTTCATTCACTATTAGTGATGCCGGTCTATGTGATTTCATGAACATACAGCATTTGCCATATTTGCAGCTTCCACGTGGGGATCTTCCCCGTTTTTCTACTTGGACTCTACTTACCTGTTGGTAGCTCATATGAGCAAGTGATTGATTTGAATTGTTTATTATATACAATTTTTTTCTAAGACTGTTGAGGCATTTTCCCTTATAACCACACATAAATATATATATATATTTTTTCAAAGACAGTAATTCACGCATTACAACCCTCTTTTTAACATATACTTTTTTACATTCCATCATGGAGGACATTGACCATTCTGAAAATGAAGATGTACATAGTAAACTTTTTGTTCAAACATGTGGTGACAATACCAAAAGAATTAAGAGAGCAGAACATGTTTTTGACACTTCCACTGAGTTTGTATGTGAAGAAAATTCAGACTTAACAGCCCATTTTCTCAAACTAGAAAAATTACTGACAGATAACATCAGATTATGGTGGGACATAACCACATTACAGAATTACACAAAAACCAAGAGAATCCCTCGAGGATTGAGGATCAAAAAAGCTCCTACTTTTGGTTTTAGTACCAAAGAATTTGAGCAGAAATGGAAAGACACACTTAATGAATGTTCATTTAAACTCATGGACTTGATCATGGAACATAAGAGGACAGAGAGAGTATTATTAGGCACTGAGATTAAAGCATTACAAAATAAACTTAGATCTTTTGAAAACATGGACCATTTCTCAAATAATGACAAAATCTTACTAAGTAATATTGAAGACATGGAAGATACAATCATGCAAAAAAAGCAGTCTAAATTTGATCGTGACAGGTTAGACTATGAGAGAAATCAGGTCTATACCTGGGAAAGACCAGGGAACACTAACCCCAATAGAGGAAGATCCAGAACACCCTCACAGCCACATACTCATAGAGATAAAACATCCAGTACCCCAAAAAAATCCATCCTAAAATCCAAATACACAGACACTTCCAGTTATGAGTCAGACACCTCAGAAAGTGAAAATAAATATCCATCTGTGTCTTTTGACATTACATCAGATACTTGGAGGGGAAAGAGCACTACAGGTATAGACACCAGAGAAGCTTCCACGTCTGGGTCCACAGGACATTTTTCTCAAATGAACAAATCCCAGGAGTCAAAAAACTATCAAGGACAAGGAGGTCAAAGAGGAAGAGGGGGTTCAAGAGGGGCGACAAAGAGGAAAAAGTACTCTTAACCACAGAGGATAATAACGTTATCAACATTTCCAATAAGACATTGACTACTGGACAATTATCACTATTAAACAGAGGGTTGAACTTTGCCCCCCAGTGCGACTTTGACCTCTTTAACACTTACATCGACCTGCAGCGATTTACTCGCAAGTTGTCTTTAAAAAAATTCTTTTTGAACAAACAAAATAATGTTGTACCTATTTTGGATGTGCCTATGTTATGTGATTCTGCGGAGTCAACGCCAGATCATTCTGGCGTTGACTCACCAGAACCAATTGTTTCTAGTCTCTCATTCAAAGACTATTGTGCTGTTTCTGACTTGGAAGATTTATATATGGAACAGGATATAGAGAATAACTCTGAGGAGATGTCCCTTTCCAACTTTCTCAGCTTTGAACACACCACTTTCAGAAAGAAATCCACCTTCTGTCCCTATGGCTCCAAGAGTCCTTTTATTACCACATTTGAAAGATTAGTGGAAAAGGATCTGAGGAATCTGGCGGAAAATTGTAAAAAGAATACACATCTGAACAGCAATCTAAACACCCTTGAATTGCAAGAATTACAAACGTTAAAATTGGACAAAACTATTGTTATCAAAAATGCAGACAAGGGTGGTGCGATTGTTGTTCAATCTGCTGAGTCCTATAAACAGGAAGCATTAAGACAGCTTTCTGAGGACCAGGCCTATCGCAAATTATCCTCTGACCCTACCACGACTTACCTACATGAACTGAATGATCTGCTTGACCTTGGGAGAGAATTGTATGTACTAAGCAAAAAAGAATTTGAATTTTTATGCTCTCCTAATCCCATAGTCCCCATCTTTCACCATCTCCCAAAGATCCACAAGTCACTCATAAGTCCTCCGGGACGGCCCATTGTGGCGAGTATTGGATCTTTGGGAGATGAACTCTCTCGATTCATAGATGCATATCTTCAACCAATTGTACAAACATTGCCATCCTTTTTGAAAGACTCCAGCCAATTGATATTTGACCTTAACCATATACAGTGGCGAGAGAGTTACAGATGGGTGACTATGGATGTGACCTCCCTCTACAATATTATCAAACATGAGCAAGGCATTTCCGCCATACAACATTACCTCTCATTATCTCACTTAGCACCAGCACTATGCACTTTTTTATTAGACTCTATCACATTTTTACTCACGCACAATTATTTTAGATTTGACTCACAATTTTATTTACAACTTCGGGGCACTGCTATGGGCACTTCTTTCGCACCCTCATATGCAAATCTTTTTATGGGGTTGTGGGAGTCTAATTTTATTTTTAGTGATAATAATTCTTTCAGGCACCAAATTAAATTCTATAAACGCTACATAGATGATCTTCTATTTATTTGGGATGGTGACCTCACTTCACTCCAAACATTCATTCACCAACTTAACATTAATGATCACAATTTACATTTCACTTTTCAGGAGAATACTCACTACATTTATTATTTAGACCTAATGTTGTATGTGGACATGCGGGGGTGCATCCAAACTGATATCTATAGGAAGCCGAATGCACGCAATTCTTACCTTAGAGCAGACAGTAATCATTCAAAATACCTGAAAAGAGGTATACTTAAAGGACAATTCATTAGACTTAAACGATTGTGTTCAACAGAAGAATCCTTTGATATTCAATCAAAAGACCTCGTCTCTAGATTTAAATCTAGGGGTTACGATTTATCACATATCACAGAGGCTTTGAATTCTGTTAAACAACTAGATAGAAGGGACCTTTTGAACTCCTCTAGAAAGAAACCAGTATCAGATCATATGGTTACACCACTGTTTATTACCCAACAAAGCACACAGTCAGACCGTATCCGACACATCATACACAAGCATTGGGATACTTTAAAATTAGATCATGATTTATCATCAATTGTTGATATGAAACCAAAATTCGTTTTCATGAAAGCGAAGTCACTAGGCACATCACTCTCCCCTAGTCTTTTTGACTCCAGTTTGAATTTCAAACGGATTAGCAATATCCCTAAGGGATTTTTCCCATGCGGGCATTGCAGTATTTGCAAGTATGCAAATAAAATTAAAAAAATTACAAGTATTAACCCAAAGGCTGAACATATTATACATACTTTCATCAACTGCAATTCCAGCTATACAGTATATCTTTTGAGATGCGGATGCAGTAGGGGTTATGTGGGTCGCACCATTAGACCCCTCAAAAAACGAATCATGGAACATGTTCGTGCCATCAATAAGAGGGATCAATCCCACCCAGTTTCCAGGCATTTTTCATCATGTCCACAGGGGACAATCAAGAACTTTTCCTTTTCAGGAATAGATCATATACATGCCCCAACCCGGGGAGGTGACAGGCTGGGTATACTAAACAGAAAAGAAATGTACTGGATGTACAGTTTAGGCACCATGCAACCCTCTGGCATCAACATTGACTGGGAATTGAAGCATTTCCTATAAATCTGTCTTCTATGCTCAAAAATAGATCCGTATAGATAGTACAAGTCATTTTCTAGATTAATCTTTATCTATATCTTCTACGGGATTTATACCCATTAGTTTCATATGATATATATTCATATACATGTCCTCATTGTTTGGAATGTTTTAATCGTATGACATATATCTATTTTTCAAGATAAGTCACCTTATGATTATATACATTATTCGTTTATATATATTTCATTATCATAGTTATTATAGACTTATATATATATTTATCATTTATTGCATAGTTATACACAGGTGACTGTATTATATATTTTATGTGGGTTTTTTATTAGCACTTTTTAATATTATTTGTATAAATTGTTTATTTCACATTGAAGACTAGACTAATTTTTTTACTAATCATAATATATGTTTTCTATATTTAACCATTTATGGTTTTAAAATTATTTTATATCCATCTTGTTAATATCTTTTATATCACATATCTATGTCTATACATTAGGTATACACATAGTCTATATTGTCACTTATATATGTAGCCATACTCTATTAGTGTACATCTAGCACATGCACATTATTTGATCATACATTTTTTATTGTTTATCATATATATATGTCTTTATGACATTGATACATCCACACACATTGTTGCTATGATGTTTAATATTAGTCTTTCTCTTCTTTTTGTTTTGTATTAATTGTTATCTGTTGTTATCTCTTAGGCTCTCACAGTCTCACACTATGACCAGTGTCAGGTTAACATCCTATATTATTGACTTTTGCCTCAGCTTTTAACTATAGCTGTTTGCATAATTAATTAATTAGACCATCACGCTATTCATTGGATTTAGATTAGGGCGTATACTTCAGGGACCACTATATAGTCTGACACTGTGAGAGCCTCAGTACTCTTTGATAAAGCGCCTCCACGGCGGGAAACGCGTCAGAGTTTTAACCCTGTGTGTCTGTCTTTTTTTTGGCCAAATATGCCCAATAAATAATCTTTATTAATTTATTTTTTTGCCCCAGTCTTTTTTTCAACTTTCTGGCAGTGCTCCGCTTTTTTTCCTTTTCTATTTTTGCTTCAGTGGTGTTGCAGCACGCCCCGGCTCCAATCGTTGCAGATCAGCTGTTGTCATCAGAGGATTTCCTCCAGGAGCTGCAGAGTGGATCCGGTGCTTTGAACCTGTGTGCGGTCTACACCCTTACCCCTCACCAGCCCCAGGACGGACGACAGCTGACGGGGACGAACGGCTACAGCCCTGGATCGCGCTCCGTTTCTCCTGCAGTGACCACCAGCCCCCAGACTCCATTGGATATATCGCGGCATCACCATCGTGCACCCGGTAAGGCGGCGGGAGACTCTGCTTGCAGGTCTCTACTACCAACAGCCAGTCCTGATACACCGGGGAGCCATTACCGCAGTCCTAAGTGAGGAGGTTGTTTCCACTCCAGCCAGGGGGCTGGCACCATCGGCTATGCTTCGCAGGTGAGGCGGGTGTTACTTAGACCCACACGATACATCGGGTTCATCACGGGACACTCCATACTTCATTCACTATTAGTGATGCCGGTCTATGTGATTTCATGAACATACAGCATTTGCCATATTTGCAGCTTCCACGTGGGGATCTTCCCCGTTTTTCTATCAGCAACTTAGCTAATTACTTATCATTGTGTGGATTGTATTGATGCGCATATTAAAGGGAATATTTTATTTTAAACGCAGCTTGGACTGCAGCTTTAAAACTTTTTTTGTATGAAGAACTCTGGAGTGCCGGTTCCTTCTTGTTTTTGGAGGATGTGGCCTATAAACGGTTCAATACAGTTCTTCAAAAAAACAAACTATATAAAAAAACAAAAACTGGACTTAACATTCCATTATTTGCATGTAAAATAACGCCAAGACGAAACCGGAGCAAAATTCTGCAAAGTTCTCACACACACAAAAAAAAATAATTAAGAACATTAATTCCAACTAGGGAGAGGGATCAGTGCAAACTGACATCTCAAACCAACAGTTCGTGGTAATTAATGTTAAATTAAAAAGGGGCACTTGGGTTAAAACGTGTGAAATCTGCCGGAATGCTTAATGCATTCATTAAAATGAAAGAAGTACAAAATGCACTTGGGCATAAGACGAACACGAAACAAAATGCTTGTAATGTTTCCGTTGTATGGTGTTCGCTGCGTGCTAACCTCTTGCAAAGAATGACAGGCTGCCAGTGAAGTGTAACTAGTCATTTACAGCAACTAACCGCGTGGAAAGACACATGTAAAGGTGTCCTTTACCTGCAAATGGAAATATACTTCTTGTTTTTATCAATGTAAACGTGTTCAATGTATACTTGGTATTAGCTCTGCTCACTCATAATCCTTTAATGTGCAAAGCTGCTGTTTCTCTCCCCCCTGCTGGTAACAAGGCGGCATGATTTTCTGGAATCAGAATAAATATAAATATACTAGCTGAGAGACCCGGCGTTGCCTGGGATGTAATTTGGGGGGGGGGGGGGGCGTACGACAGGGTTAGGCTTCCCCCCCCCTTGACAGCTAGGTGGGTGACTGAGTTGACTGAGTGTGTGGGTGACTGTGTGGGTGGGTGACACTTGACTGAGTGGGTGGGTGGGTTGGTGACTGAGTGGGTGACTTTGGGTCGGTGACTGGGTGGGTGACTTTGGGTCGGTTTGACTTTGGGTCGGTGGGTGCTTGACTTTGGGTCGGTGGGTGGGTGACTTTGGGTCGGTGGGTGGGTGACTTTGGGTCGGTGGGTGGGTGGGTGACCTTGGGTTGGTGGGTGGGTGACTTTGGGTCGATGGGTGGGTGGGTGACTTTGGGTCGGTTTAACTTTGGGTCAGTGGGTGGGTGACTTTGGGTCGGTGGGTGGGTGACTTTGGGTCGGTGGGTGGGTGACTTTGGGTCGTGGGTGGGTGACTCTGGGTTGGTGGGTGGGTGGGTGACTTTGGGTGGGTGGGTGACTTTGGGTCGGTGGGTGGGTCGGTGACTGGGTGACTTTTTCAGGGTCGGTGACTGGGTGGGTCAGTGACTGGGGTCGGTGACTGGGTGGGTCAGTGAGTGGGTAGGTGGGGTCGGTGAGTGGGTGGGTGGGGTCGGTGAGTGGGTGGGTGGGGTCAGTGACTGGGTGGGTGGTTTTGGGTGAGACTGGGTGGGTGAGTGTGAGACTGAATGGGTGGGTGAGTGTGAGACTGAATGGGTGGGTGAGTGTGAGACTGAATGGGTGGGTGAGTGTGAGACTGAATGGGTGGGTGAGTGGGAGACTGAATGGGTGGGTGAGTGGGAAACTGAATGGGTGGATGAGTGGGAAACTGAATGGGTGAATGAGTGGGAAACTGAATGGGTGGGTGAGTGGGAAACTGAATGGGTGGGTGAGTGGGAAACTGAATGGGTGGGTGAGTGGGAAACTGAATGGGTGGGTGAGTGGGAAACTGAATGGGTGGGTGAGTGGGAAACTGAATGGGTGGGTGAGTGGGAAACTGAATGGGTGGGTGAGTGGGAGACTGACTGGGTGGGAGACTGACTGGGTGGGAGACTGACTGGGTGGGAGACTGACTGGGTGGGAGACTGACTGGGTGGGAGACTGACTGGGTGGGAGACTGACTGGGTGGGAGACTGACTGGGTGGGTGAGTGGGTGACTGACTGGGTGGGTGAGTGGGTGACTGACTGGGTGGGTGAGTGGGTGACTGACTGGGTGGGTGAGTGGGTGACTGACTGGGTGGGTGAGTGGGTGACTGACTGGGTGGGTGAGTGGGTGACTGACTGGGTGGGTGAGTGGGTGACTGACTGGGTGGGTGAGTGGGTGACTGACTGGGTGGGTGAGTGGGTGACTGACTGGGTGGGTGGGTGACTGACTGACTGGGTGAGTGGGTGACTGACTGGGTGGGTGAGTGGGTGACTGACTGGGTGGGTGAGTGGGTGACTGACTGGGTGGGTGAGTGGGTGACTGGGTGGGTGAGTGGGTGACTGGGTGGGTGAGTGGGTGACTGACTGACTGAATGGGTGGGTGACTGGGTGACTGACTGAATGGGTGGGTAACTGAGTGACTGGGTGGGTGACTGAGTGGGTGGGTGACTGAGTTGGGTGGGTGGGTGACTGGGTGAAAGTGACTGGGTGGGTGTGTGGGTGGGTGGGTGACTGGGTGGGTGGGTGAGTGACTGGGTGGGTGACTTGACTATGGGTGGGTGAGTGGGTGGGTGGGTGAGTTGACTTGACTGAGTGAATGGGTGACTGAGTGAGTGGGTGGGTCACTAAGTGATTTTTGGGTGACTAAGTGAGTGGGTTGGTGGGTTACTGAGTGGGTGGGTTACTGAGTGGGTGGGTGACTGAGTGGGTGGGTGGGTGACTGGGTGAAAGTGACTGGGTGGGTGACTGAGTGGGTGGGTGACTGAGTGGGTGGGTGACTGAGTGGGTGACTGAGTGAGTGGGTGGGTGACTGGGTGAAAGTGACTGGGTGGGTGACTGGGTGACTGGGTGACAGTGCGTGGGTGGGAGACGGTGGGTGACTTACCTTGACCCCGTGGCATCTGGCTGGGGCAGGAGGTGAGTTCGGGAAGCTGGGGGGGGGGGGCAAGAGTGGCAGGAGACCCGCGCCGCGCTTCCCCTCCGTCCGGGAGCCGACGCACGTGAGGGGGAGTCCCGCGCCGCGCTTCCCCTCTCCAGTAGCGGCGCACGTGAGGGGGAGTCCCGCGCCGCGCTTCCCCTCTCCGGTAGCGGCGCACGTGAGGGGGAGTCCCGCGCCGCGCTTCCCCTCTCCGGTAGCGGCGCACGTGAGGGGGAGAGCAGGAGGCCCGGCCCGCGCTTCCCCTCTCCGGTAGCGGCGCACGTGAGGGGGAGAGCAGGAGGCCCGGGCCGCGCTGCGAGGGGGGAGGAGCCTGGAGTTTGCTGCTGAGCAGGAGGGCCGCGGCGCACGGTGAGGGTGATGGTGCGGCTGGGGATGTTGCGGAGCGTGGGGATTTGGGTGAGGTGGGGGGAGAGAGTGAGGGGCACCGGGAGAGGAGGGGGGGGGGTGTGTGTGGAAGGTGAGCTGCGGTCCAACTGATGGGGGAGAGTGAGGGTGTGTGTGTGTGTGAGGGGGGGGGGTGTGTGTGTGTGTGAAGGGGGGGGGGGTGTGTGTGTGAGGGGGGGGGTTGTGTGTGTGTGTGTGTGTGTGTGTGTGTGTGTGTGTGTGTGTGTGTGTGTGTGTGTGTGTGTGTTTTTTTGCCCATCACTCTGCCTCAGGCCAATGAGAGGTGCGGGGGCGGGCAGGCCAAGGGACCAATGAGATTGCCGCTAGGGACACAGACATACAGTGCTTTCAGAAATATATAGTAGATATATATAAAATAGAAGAAAAAAGCGCCCAATCCTAGTGCATTACTGTGCAAAAAATGGTTTAATTCCCAATAAAAGGCTCATAAAATGCAGGTGGAGAGGGAGGTCGTTGTGCCCTTTAAAGAAGCAGCCTTTTTCCTGTCAGTGCTTTTCTGTTTCTTGCATTTTTTGGACTTCAAAGGATTTGTGACAAAAGTTTGTTAGTGGGTCCACAGCACATCTTTTTATAACTATATATGCATTTGGTGAACGTATTGATTGCACAGTTAAATATTATTATTGTCATTTAGGTTTTTTATATATTTATACATTTTCTGATAATTTATTATTATACTATTGCTGTCACACCATACCCAAGCGCAGTCCTTTTCTGTGTGTGTGTGTATATATATATATATATATATACATACACTGTGTTAACAGCGAGCATTAGCTTATATGGGTTTTTCAGACAAAAGGTGACACGTGTGCTCATTGGCATGTCATTTCCCAGAATCCCTTGCTGCAGTGCAAGCACTGTATGCTGAGCCGCGCTCCTGCTCTGCCTCGCCTGCTCCAAAATGGGGCTTTTTTCTGTCCTTGCAGGCGAGGCAGTGAGTGCACTCAGGGGGGCAGGGCGGGGGCGGAGCAGAGGTGGAGTGGAGGCGTGCCAGGAGGCGGAGCGGGAGACGAGGCTAGTCCCTCGCTCCCATTTGATGTGAGCGGTCACGTGACCGCTCACATCGCTTCCCCGAGCGGCAAATTTTAAACCTGCCTGTCTCTGCAAAGTTTCTCAGCCTCCGCACACATCAGCGCGCATGCGGAGGGAGAAACTATAGCCGCGCTGATGACAGATGCAGGGGCTTTGTGCATCTGCTCAGCGCAGTTCAGCCCACCTCAGCGAGCTTAAAACTCACTATGTCCCAGGCCTAAGACATGTGAATGTGCTCACAAGTGATCTTTTTATTTGCTATATGCACTACGGTGGAGGTTTCTTTTTAATTTTTGGAATTGGACTGCTGGTACGTTTTCCATCCACCTCGGTAGGTGGCGACTGGACCTAAGTATATAGTTATTTTTGTCCACCGCTTTAAAAAAGGTTCTATTTTTTATTTGGTTGTTTTCTATCATACATGTCAGATCCAATATATATATATATATATATATATATATATATATATATATATATATATATATATATATATATATATATATATATATATATATATATATATATATATATATATATATATATATAGCAAATGGAAATATAACTGTATGTTCATTTGCATGTCATAGGCAGGTCTGCAACCCCGCCTTTCACCATTATCACACAGCACTTTCACTGCAGCAAGGGATTCTGGGAAATGACATGCAAATGAGCACACAGTGCCACTTTTTGTTTCAAAACCATTTTAAACATGGTTCCCTATAGGCTTAAGCTTGCTGCATGGTCACAGCTTTAAGCACAGCCAGGGTTAAGATCCATAGCCAGTAAACCCACCCACAGACAGCTTTTTTTTTTTTTTTTTTTGTAGCCCGGGTGGTGAAAAAAGTGATTCCACCTCAAAAACCGTGCTCGTGGTCAAGTGAGACCAGGTGCGCTCCACATGTGACAAAGTCTTCTCCGGAGAGTAGGCCAGTCCGTACCAATAAACAGTCCTCTCCAGCCGAAGCCTTGGATTCCTGTTGTTACATTGACGTCGTCATCCGAGGAATCCGAAGTCCATCCTGTTCCCTCCTAGTGCGGCAGACGCCGCAGGAGGGTCCAAGTCTTTAGGGTGTTCGGCTGACGCCTACTAACCCACCGTGATCTTCTCCCGAGGGATTGGCGGTCACTAGCCAGCACTACAGTCTTTGCTCTCCGAAGAAAGGGGTGACGTTAACCCAACACCAAACAAACAAATTCATGGTGCGAGTGCTGGGTCTCATCAGTGTGGGGTTGGTTACACTGGCTATGCAAAGCTGAAGCAATGAGGATGGGTTTTACCATACTTAGTTAAGTTATGGTGAGTAAAAAAAGTGACAAAAACCCTCCACAGCAAAGCATATAGCAAATGGAAATATAACTGTATGCTCATTTGCATGTCTTAGGCAGGTCTGCAACCCCGCCTTTCACCATTATCACCCAGCACACAGCACTTCCACTGGAGCAAGGGATTCTGGGAAATGACATGCAAATGAGCACAGTTATGAAGCGCGTGCCACATAGCATAAATCTGTGCAGACATTTATTTTCAAAAATAGAAGGTGTAAAATAGCACACTCGCAATTGTAGCTAGGATATGCGCATTTAGAGACAATCTCAGAGAGATGGTACTCATCTGGAACTTCTCAGTTGCCCCAATAAGAGATAGTCACTCAGGATTCCAGGGGCCAAAATGAAACGTTGGGTTCCTGGAGTAGAGTCCTCCAACGGAGCAAAGTAGTGATACAAAGAGTAGCAGTGCAGTTTGGCAAATGTATCACTCTAACCACATAACATAGCGCAAGTGTCTCGATACACGAGCCGCTCGTGGTTGCGTGATGACGTAATACATCACAGCATCCGGGTCCCAACGCGTTTTGTCATCAAACGTGACTTTTTTGCCATCTGCCAGACTTTCAGAGTAAATCCAATTACTGCCGGCTCAGGCTCTCTCCCAGGCCCAGGCCCAAAGCCCGACCATAGTAAAGAAGGCAGACCAACCAGGGTTTTTAAGTGAGCTCTCCAAATGCACCCAGGCATAGACCCCTCTCGGGGAGTGCCAATAAACCATTTGTTTCATATGAGATGCTATATAATATTTTAGAATATTTGGAACTGCCATACCACCTCCTTCCTTAGCTTCCAACATAATAAACCTGGCTATTCTCGGTTGTTTGTGTTTCCAAATAAATTGCATAATTCGGTTCTGAATTTCTTGTATATTTGAATGCGGGATAGATATCTGTAATGTCTGAAAATAATACAAAAGTCTAGGAAGGATATTCATCTTAACTGCAGTTAAACACCCTATCCAGGAAATACAAAGAGAATTCCAGACTTGCAAATCTTTTTTTTTATCTTTGAGAAAAGGTCAGGGCAATTACATTTATAATATAAATCTTAGTCTCTGGTGAGATAAATCCCCAGATACTTCAAATGGGACTTTTTCCATTTATAATCAAAATGCCGTATAAGAACCTCAACCTCCTTTTCGGTTAATGTCAAATTTAGAGCTTCCGACTTTCCCATACTGACTTTATACCCAGATAACTCACCAAAGCCCCGAAGGGTGGATTGCAGATTCAGGAGAGATGTCAATGGATTAGCTATAGTAAGAATAATATCTGCAAAGAGCGATATTTTATAGCACTAATCTTTTATTTTGATCTCTTGTATGTTTGGGGAGGCACTGATAGAGGCCCGCGAGAGGTTCGATCGTCAAGGCAAAAAGAAGGGGAGAAAGGGGGCACCCCTGCCTGGTCCCATTCTTGATTGTTATCAGATTCCCCTCCCCACCTAGAATCTTCAGGGTGGCTGTTGGTGACTAATAGAGGGCACAGACCCCCAGAAAAAAAGACCTTGAATATCCAAATGCCTCTAGCATTTTATACAGTATAAAGTATCTAAGGCAGATTGTTTATTGGCAAACTTTATACATACTTTATAATCTAAATTTCTTTGCTAGACTATATGTCATTGCAGAGTGTAACTGCCCTGGATGTGTGGACTTATCCACATCCGGGTCCGGTACCATATAAAAATTGCCTCCCAAAATAAGTAACTGTTCTCGGTTATCTCCCATAGACTCCAATGTTTCCCTTAAAAAAATCAATTTGTCCCTCGTTAGGCGCGTATATATTCACTAATGTAATATGTAGGCCTGAGAGGAGACCATGGACCACAAGTGACCTCCCTCCTTGGTCACTCTTAACCTCCAAAGTCTGGAACGGGATATCCTGTTTTATCAAAATTGCAACGCCTCCTTTCTTGCTAGTAAAAGACGAATAAAATGCTACAGGATATGTCCCGCTAAAGGTGTTTGGGGGTTCCTGGGTGTCAAAGTGCGTCTCTTGCAGAAAACCAATATCTGCTTTCAGTTTCCTAAATTCTTTTAGGGCCAGTCTACGCTTACCATTACTATTCAGGCCCTTAACATTCAGGGACACTAATTCAATGGTACTTCACCTGCCATTCCCGGTGTCATATATATCTCTCTCTCTCTCTCTCTCTCTCATGTGAAAGTTGTAGTGGTAAAATGGGAAAAGGAAAAAAAGGAAGGGGACTTTCCCAAATCGGGAACATGGAAAAAAACAACAAAAATAAAATTATACAATAAGATGAGTCCTTTTCAAAATCAATTGAGTCTCTGTTTGTGCAACCCTTTATAATCTTATCCTTAGTCGCATATTGATGAAGCCTCAATACCACATCTATAGTTGTTTTGGGGTCATCAAACCTCGGACCCAGCGCTCTGTGAGCTCTGTCCATCAACAAATCGCTATCTTGTAGTTGGGGATCAATTGACATGAAAAGTCTCTTGAGATATGGCTGCAGGCCTCCGCGGACACCGTCTCAGGGATATGGCGGATTCGCAGATTCTGCCTTTGTTCTCTCTTCTCAAGGTTATCCATACCATCTCTCATCTCTTCCCTGAGTCGCAGGACCTCATCGTCAGTATTTACCTGATTTTATAAGGCAGCATCCATCATATTTTCAAGCTCTGTGGTTCCTTTTGGTCGGTGAGGACACTTCTGCTTTAAATTCCATCACCGCTCTGTCCAGGGCTCGCTAGAAACCAGCTTGCATTTCTTTAAGCATATTCTGCAGGTCCTGTTTGGTTATTACTGTATCCCCCCCTGCTATCCTCTCTCCCTCTCTGCAGCAGCACTCATCTCTGTCTCTCTTTCTGGGGTGCCTTTCTCTGCAACCTTTCTCCCTGTTAGGTCTCTCTCAGCCATATCTCCCTCTGCTCCAGCAGCTTGTTTATCATTCTTCCGGTCGGAGCCTGAAGCCACGCGCTCCCGTGCACGCACCTCGACGCCATCTTTTTTTCTTTTTTCAGCCGTCACTGTCTGCCCACGGCTGCATCGGGACAGATCGGGGGTCTCTGTCCTCCTATCTTTTTTGGGAGGAAGTATCTCTGCATGTTCCCCTGCTTGTTGCCGCTACCCGTGGGTCTCTCACGGGCTATAAGGTACTATAGTAGGCGGGATGCACAGAGCTCTCTCAGCAAGCGTGCATCCGCGTTGATGTCGCGTGCGCGACCCTTCATATGCTATTTTAACTTTTACCCCATGTGAATAGAGGACCTATTCTGTGTTGCTGGCAAAGAAACTTTAATAGATCTTTTTACACTTCTGGTGTCTCCTCTGCGCTTGTTTCTCTTCCTTCGTGAGGGGGTGTGTGACAATTTGAAGTTCATTTGCTCAGTAGTTCATAAATAAAGAAATAAGTCAATCATAATATAAAACCTGGGACTGTATATACACATAGGAAGATGTTTATCATTTAGTTCAATGTTTCTACTTTAATGTATCCCCAATTTGCTGAAGTTTAGTAATTATTTTCAGGCAATGCTGAATATGACAGGTCTTCAGCAATACTCTCAGAACACGAACCCCAGGAATAATGTGTGCTTCGTTTAATAATTGCAGCTGCTGCCTCCGACAATCACCTCTAATGCTTTCTAAATGCCTTCGGGCGCCAATAGAGAAATCCCTAATGCAGGAAAGGAAACACTCACTGTATTTGTTACTTCAGTGGGGTAAAGATTAAGGCACTGAACAAACAGACCTAGTTCAGAGGTAGCCAACTCCAGTCCTCAAGAGCTACCAACAGGCCAGGATTTCAGGATATCCCTGCTTCAGCATGGGTGGCTCACTCAAAGACTGAGCCACCGATTAAGCCACCTGTGCTGAAGCAGGGATATTCTGAAAACCTGACCTGTTGGGGGGTCTTGAGGACGGTCATTGAGCACCACAGATTTAGATTACTCCACATGTAAAGCAGAATAACAATTATTGGGAAAATACTGAAAATGAAAGGTCGAGAGCTCACACTCACGGCCATATTCAATAGACTCCGAAATATCCGCTTTGGCAAACAAACCCCCTGCGCAAAAGTCAAAGGATTTCAGCTGATTCAATAAAAATGGTATACGAATAATAAAAAATAAAAAAAATCATCCGGAAACCCCCCGAAAACACCAAGAAAAAGGAGTGACTGAAAACGGAAATCAAAAAAAAAGTGAAAAGCCGCCATTTTGGATGGGAATTCACAATGAGGAGACTTAAATAAGAGACAACTACATATTTATTAACTCATTAACTTTTATACACATGTAGCCCCGGTGCCCTCCATGTCCCGGAGACCCCCCTCCCGAGGTGCTGAGCGGTCGCGGGTGCCGCAGAAAGCAGCGACGGACCCGCCGGCACAACACGAGGGTGGGGGCCAGTGCAGGGAGCGCTGGGAGTCTCGGCGGCGCACCCGGCTAGCGGGGGCCGCCATTGCAAGTACTCGCGCATGCGCAGTGATCGCGCATGCGCAGAAGGCTCACAGGAGCCAGGACGAGTTGCGCAGGCACAAGGAGAGCGTGAGGAGAGCCCGAGAAACCCTAGCCTACCAGGGAAGGCTCTAAGCAGGGACTACGAGTCCCATGAGCCTCTGCGCACCCCATGTGACGCCAGGGAGCCAATAGGGCTTAGGTTCTCCCTGCAGAGGGAGAATAGATACATTTCGCGCGCTGAGCAACGGCAGTTGGAGCTGGGAGCCAGAAGAGGAAGGAAGAGTGTAGGGAGCAAGTGAAGCTCCTGCACCAGGTAAGGTTCCCCAGGTCCCAGACAGGCCCAACTCCCCACCAGGTTAGTGGGTAATTAATAAGGGACGGCCCCAGGTTAGGGACCCTGCCCTTAGGTGCGTGTGGTGCGCGTCTTGTCAGTGTCACGGCTGTCAGTGCTGTGAGTGCTGACAAGAGGGCATCGTGTGTGTGTGCAGCACGTTCACTGCAGGTACCCAGTAGGTTGCAGTGCGTTGCTGCAGGTACAGTTAGTGCAGTGGGTTGCTGCAGGTGCTAGGTAGTAGTTTTAGCAGTCAGGACCGGGAAGAGCTAGGGGAACGGATTAGGCCAGTAACCCCCTAGGTCCCAGATAGGTCCTCACTCCCCAGTTTGTGGTGCTACAGGGACAGGCCCTAGGTTAGGGACCCTGTCACAGTAGCGCTAGAGTTAGATAGGGACACAGCGGACGCTGCGCTTCCCGAGAAGAGACTTGGGCTCAAGTCTGCGTTAAAGAGATAGAGACTATCTCCAGGGTGGGATCGCCCCTGGCGGACCCCGTGCAAGGAACCACAGGATCAGACGGAATCACCCAGCGGCAGATCATTTTTGAAGTGCTTGCAGGCCCGAGTGCAGGAGCGCTCGGCAGGTATCTTCATATGTGCACCAACGTATCCTAACATATTATAATCACACATAGTGGCAGCGCTGACCACAGGACAAGGGGGTTGGGCTGTGGACAGTGTGGGGATACACGGTGACTGTGGAGTTACTCCCGCCGGGGAATGTTATAAGTGTGTTATTGTGTGCATATATATAAACTGGTTATATACATCCCTGAGTATGTGGTCATTGTATATGTGGGTCCTGTGTAGGTAACCTTCTACATCCCTAGAACCCTACACAGGTGGAGGCGCTGAAACCGAGAACTTCTCAGAGGATTCACCCCAGGCTCTCACTGGCGGAGGATCAGACCTCCTGAGAGCCTGACAGGTATACTGCACCACACCTGGTAACATATAGGTTCCCCTTCCATATATATGATTGGGTGGGGGGGAATACCCGTTACACACATATCACATGTATGGGGTGGGGGGGAATACCCGTTACACACATATCACATGTATGGTATGTATGAGTGATTGGGGCAGGTATATGAGCTCTTGAGGACTGGAGTTGGCTACCTCTGGCCTAGTTGAAACTCTATCTTGTTAGTCGAGAAGCAGTTAGTTGGTAGAGAGAACAAAATGGCGGTGCACAGCGAGATGGATAAAGGGCTGGAGTGCTAAAAAAGAACAGATACAAGTATTTAACACATAACATTAATGATGCAGGGAGTGAACCTCTAATGCGTCTCACACCTCCAATGGCACTTTATCAAAGAAGCACCGATATTGGACATTGTTCCTTATGCTCGATTCATTTTCAAGGTGGAAATGTTTCCAACCCTCACACTGCACATGAATTCCGGCGTTAATAAATATATATATTCCCAACAGGAAATTGCCGTGTTAGTCCAGTTGCGATAGTGCAGAATAAATGAGTACTTCAGTATTAGGTGATACCTTTTTTTATTTGGACTAACCTTTTTTTATTTGGACTAACAATTTATGTCTGTCACGGTAACTTATGACAAGATATAACAAACACCAAATATCTGGGTTGAACTGAACGAGGCTTAGATATAATAAAATATATTTATTCCTTAAAAAGGTGAACACAGCAATATAGTACAATTAACAGGCAAGAAGGTAACACTTACTTAGGGTTGGGGGAATGGAGAAGTATCAGCTAGCAATTCTCCAGCAATCCGGTGACATTCAAGATGAAATCAGAAGACCAACAAAAACTGTAGGGTTGACACAGTTTATATACCTGTGTAACCCTATTCTTAACATTGAATACAGACTATTGGTGAACAATTATCTGTATCCAATCCCTAACGTGGAAACACAGTTTAACCCATGCCCCCCAGCTAGTTAGCCCATGCGTACTGGGACTCTGAGGGTCTTATTTCTGTAGCCCCATAATTAAATCAGGGGCGACGACCAGTCTACCAGATGAAGTATCTGGCAGGATCTTCATTGTTTGTAGGTGTAGATATAACACTTACAAACCAGTCCAGTTTGATGCTTCTCCGCCCTCAGGTAAACAGTTAGAGTGGCAGAGTCTTTTGATCAGTACTTGGTTCCTAGTGTAAACAATCAGGGCAGTTAACTTTTGATCACACGGCTTATGCTAAATCATCTGGCTGCCCTTCCTGATCTATTAGCATTGCAGATGGAGTCTGCATTTTCAGAGCAGATCCAAAATACCATATACACTTTAATATCTTCACATATTAATAAGTTCCGTTCTGGTGGGCCCAGTGGGTCGAAATTTGCCAGTTTTTAATGCCTACAGTGACACTACAATTTCAACTCTCTGCGACCTCCAGAACCGAAGATACAGAAATGCACTTTAAAACATTTTTAAAATACAGGATTATAATGAAACATGGGAACAGGGGAACATACATTTTACTGACATGACAAGGTGTAAGCCACATTCCTGGACCGCAGTCCAGTTAACCCCTTGCCTCCCTGGTGAGGTCAGGGGGTGACCATATGGGGTTCAACCCCTTTAATACCGGGCCAATCCCCCTCTCCCTCTATAATGTCATAGGACAAGCTTTTGAGAGTTCTCCTCTCTTCCTCAGGTCAGCGATACTGATTACCAGAGGAATCTATGGTTAAAACAGAGGTTAGACAAGCAGAAAAAAAACAGATGTAGATAAGGTAGGGTGAGAAAGGGATGTTTGAAGACATTGGAAGGGACTCAATGCGGATATGGGGTTTCTCACACACTATCACAATTGTTTGTAATTAGCCTGCCTGCCTCTCTGCCAATGTTCTTATCCACACCTTCCCCCCCCCCCCGCTTTCCAAACCCCTGTTTTAGCCATAGATTCCTCTGTTAATCAGTATCGCTGACCTGAGGAAGAGAGAAGAACTCACGAAAGCTTGTTCTATGACATCAATTGTTAGTCCAAATAAAAAAGGTATCACCTAATACTGAAGTACAAATTTATTCTGCACTAATATATATATATATATATATATATATATATATATATATATATATATATATATATATATATATATATATATATATAGGATTATAGGATTTATATCTAAGCTAATCTACAATTAAATAATGGTATATAAGTTATTGATCTAATTGGAACACCATTCCCTATTAGATACTTACTAAATATACTAGGGGATTCATTGTGTGATCCAATATGGGGTTAATATAGAATAAAGTATGGTTTATATACATATAGATATCATTAACATTTCATCATGAGGAACTAGTATGTTCTTTATTCATTCATTTTTCATGGGGTTGAGGACAATAAGAGAACACCATGTCCAACAGTGTGTATAAGTACAGAGTGGAAATCTAAATGATGATTTTTCTGTCTCTTTTCTAAGATCAAGACATTATATTGTTTGCTTAATCTCCTCTATATATATCAATATGTTTGCAGTATGTCTCCTAAAATGCTATATGTTGTATTATAGAATCGTTATGTTTTATAAAATAAGTTTGATGTATATTCTCTTTTTAAGTAATGAAGCAACATATATAGATTGCTTCAATAATGTGTATGTTTGTGTTTGCGGTTAAGATAACAATTTAGTAATGTGTTGTAGCCAAATCTTCCAATTTTCTACTAGCCAATCAATAGCGAGAGGAATATATAGAAACCCTGGGTAGGGGCAGGTATGAGATAGCAGCCCCTGACGAAGCCACATTGGAGAAACGCGTAGGGCGGGCGGTTTTTGAGCAGAGAGAGACAAGCTGACAAGCTGCCAAGCTGATCCCTTACAACGGAGCCAGAGCAGTGAACTTCCAACCACCGAGACAAAATCTCGCGAGAGCAGAGGTCACGTGATGCGGAAGTGATCGCGCGAGTCACCTGGACTGAGAGCCGGCGTTCACGTACCACTGAGTGTGAGAAACTCGCATAATAATCTCAAATGCTCTTTTATGACTCACAAAGTGTGAGTTAGATACCTACTCAGTTATTTTACTGATTTTAGTATTAAAAAGGTTTTACACTATATTGTTTTTCCTTTTATTCCCTACCTAATCCCTTGGTGAGATCCATCTGCAAGGCGTATTTCCTATATAGAGGTTTACCGTCATTGCTGTGGAGTACTGTGTTAACAGTTACCTTGGAGAACGAAGAGTTCCAGGCAGAGAAAGAAAAGACTCCCAAGCTGATCTCCTGATCCCAGAGGGGATAAAAGGCAAATACTTACTGAAATTATTGTAAGTGCATATCTCACCATTTTTTAATTCAAATTGTTTGACATACTACCCTATGATATTTCCCTTTCTTCTTTCTTTCCCTGTTTATTTGCGCCTAGGTTATTCTTTCTTGTACAATTTTTCGGCAATTGTGGAGCCGTGGACCTAAGTGGCAGCAGAATTTATACGGTTAGTCAGTGGTTTAAGGGTTAATACCTCTTGTTTATTGTATTGGCTAGTTGCAGTTTTTTTTCTAATTTAAACTGCATTAACATCTTGCTGGGAGTTGCGCTGGTTGTTTCTTGTATAGTATATTATATTATAATATATATATATATATATATATATATATATATAAAGAAACTGTAAATATTACTGTATGTTCATTTGCATGTCTTAGACAGGTCTGCAACCCTGTCTTTCCCCATTATCACCCAGCATACAGCACTTCCACTGCAGCAAGGGATTCTGGGAAATGACATGCAAATGAGCACTCAGTGCCACCTTTTGTCTCAAGCTCGTATTACACAAGTAAATCTAAGCTTGAGACAAAAGGTGGCACTGAGTGCTCATTTGCATGTCATTTCCCAGAATCCCTTGCTGCAGTGGAAGCGCTGTATGCTGGGTGATAATGGGGAAAGACAGGGTTGCAGACCTGTCTAAGACATGCAAATGAACATACAGTAATATTTACAGTTGCTTTATGCTTTACTGTGGAGGGTTTTTGTCACCCACCATAACCTTAATAATTGTGGTATATATATATATATATATATATATATATATATATATATATATATATATATATATATATATATATATATATATATATATATATATAATCACACAGGTGTACATACACAGAGATAATGACATGTTACCGTATTATGTAGCATGACCCAGGTTTATTAAACCATCTATATTGTCTAACTGCTTCATTTCCCAGCATACATCACAGGACACATTGTAATGCACATCTCACTTAGAGATGGATGGGACAGGCATTCCTGTCCATACAGATTATAAATCATAAAAACGGTGAAAAAAAACACCTAGGCTTTTCATTTCAGCAGATACAGAAATATGTGGAGCTTGGGAAATATCAAAGACTTTCTATTAGCGTGCAAGTCTAATGCGAAAAAAATGTGTTAATCGGGTTTCTGGCACATACGTTAATCAGATTGATTTACACCTAGTCAAAATTGCCATTTTATTATTAATTGGAGAAACATTACTTCAAGAGACCCAGAAATGGATACTTCCCATGGTCATGTGACCTCTCCCCTAATTGCTACACATAATCATTCCTCAAAATGAAATAGTAACAACAGTGGGCGAAATAGAAAGCAAAGCAGCTTTATTCAATGGATGTTATTCATTTAAGTGCGATAGTGCTAATTGGGCACCATGGCATGGGAACTCACATTGGCTTGAATGGAGTTTCCATGTGGTCGGTATTAATGGCGCTTAAACAAATAGCCCCCAATGACATTAAGAGACACGAGAGCCAAATGAGTGCCCCAAGTCTCTACGTCCCCGTAGTTAGTACGTCATGGGGACGGGCACCCCAGGGGTCCCATGACATAGTATGTCAAGGGAACTGGCACCCCAGGGGGCCCATGACAGTATGTCAAAGTGACTGGCACACCAGGGGGGTGGAGGGGGCATGACATAGTACGTCATGGGGACTGGCACCCCGGGGGCGGAGGTGGGTCCATGACATAATGATGTAATGGAGACTGGCACCCTGGGGGGGAGGGCCATGACATAGTGACTACGTCATCCTCAAAGGGCCTTCTTTTTATGGGCTAGACAGCGGTGGTCCCCCTCCATTTTCTCCCCCCTCCCCTTCCACCTCTCTCGAATGCGCGCCCCGTAAGAAAGGACGTGAAGGTAAAGATTAAAAGAAGTAAAGTCGTCAAGCAACGCGTGCCAAGCGCGCTCAGCGCTAGCGGGGACGCAGCCTTATGCTTCAGCAGAATATTGTAGTTTTATATGAGGCAGAGCAGAGGTTTAAATCAAGAATATTTACATACTGAAATGAGAAGTATGTAAATGGAAATAAGCCAGTTCCCCACATCTTTTGCAATAAAGTTTGTAAATCATGTAAACAATAAATATATAGCTGATTAGAGTGATAAATTGCTGTGCAATGTACTACTGGAAAAGTATAGCATATACAGACGAGACCTCACAAGTGATGTCATAAGATAGATGGATTGATGGATTGGATTGCTGAATGGATGAATGGATGCCAATCTGTCTACATGGCTTTTTCCAAGTAGATGTAGAAGGGAGGCAGCGCACAGCAAAAACGAAGGGAGTGGGTTCCAAATGAATACAAAAAGGCTTTAATAGGAAGACATGTAGATAGAGCTGGGAAGGGAAACATAGTTGTGAACGTGGGGGCCAACCAGCTGTGAAGGGGGGTACATCCCGGGCAACGCTGGGTCGCTCAGCTAGTAATAGATATAGATGAGGCACATATTTCTAATTTACCCTGTGGTCCATTACATTTTCATTTTCTAAGCACTAACACCCACATCCTAACACCAGTAGTCTGATCGTTGTGTTTGTGTAAAGAATGCTCACAAGTAGAGAGAAAAGGTGTGTGAACTAGCCAGTAGTGCAACCAGGGGGGTGCAAGGGTGCATTCCCCAAAAATTGGTATTGCGCTGAACTTGCTCACAGCAATGAACTGATTGCGGGGAGAGAGAACGGGGCCTCTGTAACAGAGAAGCCCTCTTCATCTGCGTCATGTGACTGCACCGTCATGGTGATGCGATATCAACGCATGCTGATGCGTTGCCACGACAATGCGGCGTCACATGGCGACGCGTTGTCATGCGACACAGTGACATCATGACGACGCTGCATCACATGATGCACTATGTCGATGGGGAGGGCAGGTCAACACTGCACCCCCCAATCAGAGATTCTGATTGCGCCCCTGGACCTCATATCACTTGAAGTAACCACTGAGATACATTATTTATTGTTCTGAAAGCTACATATGGAAAAGAACATTATAAAGTATAGACATTTATATAAAGAGGGACAGAACAGTTATAGTTTGAGAAGAACGTGTGAAAGACACATACAAGTTTGTTTTAGAATATTTGATTAAGAAATCATATTTAAAACAAGGTCAAGAGGTAAAACGAAGGCTGTCTGCATGGTCTATGGGGATTCCGATTTGAAGTTTCATGAGGAGAGCTTTGGCCTGGGTGATTATCAGGGTCGGCCTACAAGAGAGGGCCAACCCAAAGAGCAGTGATTCCAAATTCCAGTCCTCAAAAACCCCCAACAGGTCAGGTTTTAAGATTATTGCTGTTTGAGAACTTGGGAGTCGGTAAAAATGACTGAGCCTCTGATTGAGCCCCCCAGTGCTGAAGCAGGGATATCCTTAAAACCGGACCTGTTGTGGGTTCTTGAGGACTGGCATTGGGAACCACTGCCCTAGGGGATTTTATATGGAAGGAAGGGTGGAGGTTACCGACAGCCAAAAGGACAGGGAAAGGGGCTGCACAGATTTGATAGTAACTGTTTAAAGGGCGTACAAGCACGGGCGTTAGCTACAATGGTCTTAACTTGTCACTACATATTGTCAAGATCACACCCACCTCTCTTGCATTCTGTTCTCGATGTAAGATATCACGGGGTTCAGTCTAGACCAGGGGTGGCCAACTCCAGTCCTCAAGGGCCACCAACAGGTCAGGTTTTCAGGATATCCCTGCTTCAGCACAGGTGTGTCAGTATTATTATTTTTCTGTCTCCCTTCTTTCAATATTTATATTTCAGCACAGAATGACTGAACCCACCTCTGCTCAAGCAGGGGTATCCTGAAAACCTGACCTGTTGGTGGCCCTTGAGAACTGGAGTTGGCCGCTCCTATATGTTCTGAATCAGAACCAGAGAGGCCAGCAAAGCACTGCTGGCAACAAAAAGAGTTTAAATAAAAAAAATTAAAAACCCCACTAAATCCAACGTTTTCCGTCAGCACCAGCAATCCTCCCTAAAATGACCTTCAAGACACCATGATTGGAATTAATATTGCATGGTCTCAGTAGGTCGCTTTGAATGTAATTAGTTGTCTGCTTTCTGCCTGAGAATCAGATGCTGCCAGGGGATGGAATTAGTCGAGCAGGGAGGAGGTGCGGGATCTCAGCTGGAGAATAAATCGGAGTGCTTGGGCGCTAATG
Organism: Ascaphus truei; assembly: GCF_040206685.1. Classification (NCBI taxonomy): domain Eukaryota; kingdom Metazoa; phylum Chordata; class Amphibia; order Anura; family Ascaphidae; genus Ascaphus; species Ascaphus truei. Next base: position 23,498,833 of record NC_134491.1, on the reverse strand, counting down.
AAAAGCAGCACAAAGAAGAGACAGATACGGTAGTAACTGAAGGTGTGCGAGACATGTGCAAGGTGATGCATTAATAAGATAGAACAGGGGAGGTCAACTGCGGTCCTCAAGGGCCACCAACTGGTCAGGTCTTCAGGATATCCCTGCTTCAGCACAGGTGGCTCACTCAGTGGCTCAGTAAAAGACTGAAGCAGGGATATCCTGAAGACCTGACCTGTTGGTGGCCCTTGAGGACTGGAGTTGGGCCACCTCTGTTGTAAATCCTCTTTAACTTCAAATCAGTCGAAGACTGAGCCATCTGTGCTGAACCAGGGATATCCTGAAAGCCTGACCTGTTGGTGGCCCTTGAGGACTGGAGTTGGCCGCCCCTGAGATAGAAGGTTAATGTCAAGCAGGTTTAATATCTAAAAGAGGACATTTATTAGGATTTATATATCAATCTTCTAGCAGCAAACTTGGGGTAAAAAAACACACCAGAATGATCACACAGACAAATTAAATGGTGTATTTTTTTCTTTCTTTCTGGATGGATTTTTTGATAAACAGTCCCGGACATTTGGGAATTATGATACTTACTGACAGGTAATATGATTGCAGCATCAAAACACCTTTCAGATTTCTTATACCGTTTGTAGCCAAAAGCCTTCTAGTGGTACAAACTGCCACTATTGTGTCAACATCGATTTGTGAAAAACATTATATATTTACATTTTGCCTAATTCACACTCAATCTGCTGTAGATATGAGGTGATGTCGTAGCGTTCTTTTCAGCTCAGTAGCAGTAGGAAACATGATATACTTCAAGGGCACATTCCACACACATTATACAGTGTATGTTCACAGTGCATCCTGTTCCTCTTCTTACACTGGGAACTGGTGATGAGCACAGGAGAGGAGCGGGACAGTACAGGATTTATCAGTGCACTGGTATTAAACAGCTGAGGGAGTAGGGAGAAACTACGATCCACGCCTGCAACATCTCTGCTCCCTCTGCACTGGGGCGAAAGAGACAGTGGGCTGTTGAGTTGGCCAGAGGTTGGGGGCCACAGGTGAAGCCCCTGAGAGCCGCATGCAGCCCCTGGGCCCAGTGGTGTAGCTAGACATGGGCGGGTCCCCGGGCATAAAAAAATTCAGGGCCCCATTAATATTAAAACTGGTGTCATTTTTTTTTCTCCCTCCCCCATCCTCTCCCTGATCCTCTCTCTAATCATCAGCTCCCCCTCACCAGCTCTCCCCTCCCTCATCCACTCCCCCTCACCAGTCAGTATGGCTCAGCCACCTGTGCTGAAGCAGGGATATCCCTAATACCTGTCCGGCTGGTGGCCCTTCAGGACAGAATTGGCCACCCCTGCAATAAGGCAAAGAGAAACAGTCTAAAAATGATGCAATATGCGTACATTTTGCTCCAGATTTGCCTTGATGCATCTCCCCAACAGGTTAAACATTGCTTTTGATTACAATAAACTGTTAGCATGTGAAAAAGACAACCCAGCGGGATCAGAAAGAAGATTTCACTTCCTAGGTCAGTGTTTGAGATGTTAAACAGCTTGATTTATAAATATTTCACCATGAAGGGCCGCAGAGATAAGAATCTCATTGTCAGGCCTGTCCCCTGGGGGGTGTCCTGCATGCTTATTCTCAGCAGGAGAAGTGTGCAGAGGCACAGTAGTTGTAGCTGTGCTGTCATCACCCCTTGTATCATCCGCAGCATCAGTACCAAGGCCACGCAATAGCTCCTTCCCCTGGCACATGATGGGCACATTAAGTGGTGAACGTGAGAAATGTTCCTCACTATCAGCTGCCATCATGGCACCTTTTTACTTCCATAACTTACCACATCAACCCAGACATTGGCTCAGACACATTAAAGGGTGCTAAACAGTTAGACACCTTGTGATCCATTCAACTAAATGAGCTGTGAACTGTCTTCCTGCTCTGAAAGCCGTCTTATGCCATAGCACAACTAAGTAAATATGGCCCAGAATGGGCTACGTTTATTAAGCGGTGCTAAACCAGGACACGGAATTAAACATTCATTAAAAGAACCATAAGGTGCTTTACATCTTAGTACCCTCTAGTAAATCTGTGCCGATGTCTTTAAAATGAGCAATGCAATTATTTTATACGTGAAAAAATTACTGACCTCGTTATCAGGCACATTTAATGAAATTTGTGTCAGCAAAGGAGTGGAGAATCTTGCACTATGCTTATGTATGGAATAGGGAATAATTGACAACCTGTATGGCATTAATGCAGTTTAAATAACACACTAATGGGTCTTTGGTGCTTATTCAGTAATCGCACAGAAAGCCCCGGTAACGTCGGTGGGACTCTCCTGTATCAATGCAAAGAAAAGTGTGTGATCAGAATCCCTTCTGTAATGCTCTCCTATGCCGGCATCGAATGTAAGGTTCTTATGCGCTGCGTGAGCCTGAGAGGTGTACGCCATCTTAGACCTGATGGCGTTTTTAATGTTAAAGCAGCAATTCCATCTATTGTTTTTTTTTTTTATATTAGTTTCCATAATTGAAACCAGGGAGGGCACCGCCTGAGGTAAACGGCACTATTTGTAGCTCCACTGCTTCACGGCCAGATACGTACCGGTTCAGTTGCCGTTGGTTCTCCTTCTTCTAGGGCAGGGGTGGGCAACTCCAGTCTGCAAGGGCCACCCACATGTCAGTTTTTTCAGGATATCCCTGCTTCAGCACAGGTGAGACACCTGTGCTGAAGCAGGAACTGGATTGAGCCACCTGCGCTGAAGCAGGGATATCCTGAAACCTGACCTGTGGGTGGTCATCCCTGTATTTAGAATGCTTGTGGGCCTTGCTGCCAAAGAGGCAGCCTCAACGTTATCAAACGAATGACTACATGTAAAACTGGCAGGATTGTTGCAGTAAGGAGGAATAACGATCAATGACGGTGAATTGTCATTCTAACAGGTAGCAACAAAGAGTTTCCATGGCGCACTTAACTGCAAGGCACTCTTTTTTCTACATAGACAAATGTTTGCTACTAGTATTGGGCTATTGCATAGAGCTGTTCTTAGCTGTTCAAAAGCATTTTTACAATGCCAGGGCACCCAGACATTGCTAGATTAGTTACAGGGCATGCTTTGATGGCAACATAAATCTTCTGTAGCAGCCGATTATTCCTAGGACTACTCTGTTTTTTCTCTTTTTAATCAGTTGAGGGCAATTTTAAATTGCCTGTTTTATTAAAGTTGGGGTTTAACACGTCCTCTGCCCATTATACAGCACATATTTGGCCTCCTAAAGCTGGGTGGGCAGTAAGTTGGGCTATTTATTTTTATTTTTTGTGTTCAACTACACTGACCCCCTTTGGAGGAGGCCGAGCGTCTCTTTCTTCTTTGACAATGTCCGAATACCATAGGGTTAGTGTCCACACAAGAGCTCAAAGGAAGAACCCTGTTGAGGCTTTGGGAACCTGCTGGATAGCAAACACCAGGCGTGGCAACAGAATATCCCACTTTCCCCCCATCTTTTCGCAGCATTCCCTTGGGGATTCTATTGAAGCGTTTAATTAAGCCATCAGTCTGAGGGCGACAGACTGATGTCCTTACTGCCTTCTTATTTAGCAGGTTACAAAGGTCCCTCATTAATCGTACTACAAAAGGGAGAACCCTGATCAGTTAATATTCGCCTGCATGAGAAAATCAGCATTAACACCAATGCTACTGTTGAAGATATTGTATTATGTAAGGATATGCATAGTTCAGAACTACCCAGATGTACTGGTGCCCTCAAGCTAACTTCTCATGGACCTATTAGGTCTATCGCTATCCTTTTAAAAGCGATCGCAATGATTGGGAGCAGTAATATAGGAACTATTCACATGAAACACAAGACAATTGGCATTCAAGGCATGAGGCACATTTGGGCTTACACCCTAGGAGCCTGCACGTTGTTTTGTTTTAAGACACATGCTACTTACTGTAACTAGTCTCAAGTGCCTCTAATTAGCCTGAGGCATTTCAAATGTAACCTCTTCTATGCCACAGGACAAATGGCTTTGATCAGTCTGTGGCTGATATATCTGCCTTCAATATATGTATATACACATACATGTGCTTACTTAAACTACGGCCCCAATCCTCCCTGCTGCACGCGAGCCAGGCGGAATGGCAGCGCGTGCAGAGATTACAGCCGCGATCAGCGGTCTGTAGGGGAAATCTATGAAGAGCGCGTGGGCGGGGCCACGACGGGGCATATCTGCCCTGCCATTCGCTGCGCACGGCCACGTGACTGCGTTGTGGCACGTGAAGACAAAATTCTTGTCTTCCCTGCCAGCGTACGCATCACAGCGCTTTGCGCGCCCACACACAGCCACTGGGGCCTGCCGCTACGAGGGCTGTGCGGCACTCAGCTTTACTCATAATGTTGGACTTCATAACTGGGACTGTACCCCAAGGAATCGTGTATGATGACTACTGTGTTTGCTGTATAATGAAGAGCATGTATATCTGTATTAAGCCAAACACTGGGAGGCAGATTCAGCTTAAACAAGGAGGGATTCACTTGAGGGATAAGGTCCATGAAACATAAGCATAGATCATCCCAACACAGCCGAGATCGAAGCGAAGCAATTCCTTCCAAGTAGAAAAGATCAATAAGAAACTGTCAGGGTGAGATACGAGAAAACAAGGGATGTTGGCTGTAACAGTAAGTGGAAAATGTGGCAGACAGAAAAGGCAAACGTGTCCAAACAGCCATCACCACAAGAGACACGCGTGTGCTGAAAAAGTCTGCAACCCGCATCTGATTAAATCAGACCCATCATCAAAAATGGCACCAGAAGCTATAAACAGGAAGAAGAATGAATGGGTTCGAAACCAAACAAAAGTCTGTGACATCACAAGGGCAAAGAAATAAAAATGGCGGTGGGCCGGACATATCGCAAGGACAAATGACCATTGTTGGACATGGATGGATTCCAAGGAAGACCAAAAGACCAAGACGATGACCAAAAGTAAGATGGGCGACGTGCAGAAGACATGCTGTAATCACAATACCTGGAACATCATTGGGGTGGCTTCATCCAGCAGTGGGGAGATAAGGAGTGAAGATATATTCAGGGCTGGAAAAATCCCTGGTGGCGCCTACAATATAACCCCTGGTGTGTGCTGTACGTAGCGCTGACTGTGACCGGCCACTTAGTGTGGGGAGAGGGGACAGGGGGAGGCGGAGAACCGGTGGCAAAGGTGCGGGAGAGTTGGGGGCAGGAGGGTGGCAGAGTGCTTCAGAACTCTGCCCCCGCTGCTCGCAATTCCCACTGTGATTGGGGGAGGAGTGTGTGCCAGTGTGTGTGTGTCTGCTTGTCACAGATACTCACTTTGACACAGAGCTGCTGACGGGTGGGGGTGACCGGAATTCTCCCACCCCATCCATATATATATATCCATATATGGGCAACAAATGTAACAAATGTCATATCTCAATATGACTTGGGAGTGAAGGCGTACTAAAGCTTGGCACTCTTTTATGGATCTGGGACTTAGTGGTGGAGGCGGGTATGATAACTATATACAAATATATTCGGGGAAAATACAAGGAGCTTTCAAAAGAACTATTCATCCCCAGGGCAGTACAAAGGACTCAGGGGCATCCCTTTAGGTTGGGGGAAAAGAGATTTCACCAGCAACAAAGGAAAGGGTTCTTTACTTTTCCCCTTATGAGATATGATTAGATGATATGTCACTAGGGTTTTTGTTTGCCTTCCTCTGGATCAATATACTGTAAGTACGGATATAGGACAAGTATCTGTCATCTAAATTTAGCATAGGTTGAACTTGATGGACATGTCTTTTTTCAACCTCATCTACTATGTACAGGTAGTCCTTGTTATCCAACGTTTCACTTTACAACGAATGGCATATCCAATGCTTTACAATGCAACCCTAAGGGCTTTTTTCCGACATCTGAATCCGTTATCCAACGCGCACCGCCACTGATTAACATGGGACTCACTATACAGCGGTTTCACCGTCCAACGCTACTTCCAGAACGGGTTCCGTTGGATAACCGAGGACTGCCTGTAACTATGTAACTGAGACCCAAGCATTTTCACTGCTCATGATAAAAGCTGGAAATATTTGACTTGCATACTGTTGAAATCTTAGAACGGAGATATATATATAGGAGTGTGGACCCTTGATGGAAAGAGGAGACATTGCAGTTTATAGATTAATAGGAAGAGATTGTAGGATGTCAGAAGCAGATACGAGTCTAGAAGAGCAGATTATTCTAGCAGCAGAATTTTTAATAGATTGTTTAAATAGATAAGGTGTGAGCTATTATCTCCCTCTGCTACACATCTGTTAGAAAAAAAACAGCAACTGCTAAAAAGCTCAACTGATTAGAATACTGAGAAAAATCAACCAAAAAAGGTATGCTTTATATGTGGAAGGTGTCCTGCTTACTAATAAGCATTGATCTGTATTTCTATACCCATTTCCAATATCACTGGGTCTTTTCACTATGCTCTAAAATCTTTCATGTGTTATTAATTATTGCCAACGCCAATTGTAGTGAATTCGTATTAACAGCTGAGAAAACATGTTAATGATTTTACAGCTTATTGAATATACTGCACCCCTCCTTACAAGTCTCAGTGGTGACAAGAGAAATAAAATATCATCAAGTAACAGCAATATTTCAATTAGGACTCCCTGAAAGAACATGTACTTCAAAAAGCAATACTAGGTATGACTACCTCTTTCAATCCGTACTTAAGTACACAGACCAAAATAAGTGTCAGCCTCCCTGTAACCTGCATTTGCTGACCCTCCCTGACCGACCTTTAATTACTGCAAATCTCCTATATTCTAAATCCCTGGATTCTATATTGTCACCGTATACATGAAAAAGATGCCTGTGAGGCTGGGAGAGCTCTGTTCACCCTGTCACCCTGTAACATCTATGAAGAGCTCTCTTACTGGTCCATAAAAAGCAATCACAGCAGTCTGCCACTGGGCTTCTTTGATTGTGACCACATCTTCGCCTTGGTGAAGACATATCCCTTATTGACGCGAATAGAGAGAAGGATGCCCCTAGTCCAGGGGCGGTCAACTCCAGTCCTCAAGGGCCATCAACAGGTCAGGTTTTAAGGCTCTCTGCTTCAGCACAAATGGCTCAATCAGTCCCAGCTTCAGCACAGGTGGCTCAATCAGTGGCTCAGTCTTCGATTGAGCCATCTGTGCTGAAGCAGGAATATCCTAAAAACCTGACCTGTTGGTGGCTCTGTTGTATATTTTTTTTAGATATTATGGAAATAAATTAACACAAAGTAGTGGTTACGTTACAATGAGGCGGAGAAAGTTTGTACCAATTATTTGTAGCTGGGTTAATTAGACGTCCCTTTAAAAAAAATTAAGCGTTAAATTTATGTATAATTAATTAGTTGCCACTGAATGATCCATCTGTGCTGAAGCTGGGATATCCTGAAAACCTGGACTTGTTGGTGGTTCTTGAGGACTGGACTTGGCCACCCCCTGAGCAAAAAAAAATTGAAAGATTAAGTTTGTAATCAAGCTTAAATTTTTAGATGAAGCATGCATGGCCTTTTCTGGACTGTTCTGCCGTTTCTCTAAGTGGATTGACTTCATTGTGAATATTTACTACTGTACATTTAATGAATATTGAATTGCACTCAACAGGCACATCTGGCTAACCACTGTAACGTGATGCACCACCATTACTTTGAGCTGTTTGTCAAACAGACACAACACATCATGCTAAGCAAACCACCTAGTGTGGGGAAAGCCCTCAATGGCGCATTTGACCTTATTCCCACAATAGGCATTCCTGAGCACAGTAGCTTGGTTGGAGCTGGGAGACCATTGTCACATATGTCTCAAAGGCTCTGGGAATAAGAGGAATCTTCTCTTGACCAATGAGAAGAGGTTGAGCAAACATGGTTTGACCAATGGAAATAGTATATTTATTTCACAGCCTCCAAAGAGAAAATCCATGGGTAACTCCTACGCTGGTTCTCCATGTAATTAACAGCTATGTATAGCAGCAGAACTCTAGCAGGTACCTTTTGGTTACCATGGCTACACAATTGAGGAGTAAAATACTCATTTTTATTATTTCCTTACTTATATTGTTTATGCATAGAAACTGTAGGATTTCAATACAGGCATACCCCACTTTAAGTACACTCACTTTAAGTACACTCGCGAGTAAGTACATATCGCCCAATAGGCAAACGGCAGCTCACGCATGCGCCTGTCATCACGTCCTGAACAGCAATACCGGCTCCCTACCTGTACCGAAGCTGTGCGCAAGCGAGGAGACTATAGAGCCTGTTACACATGGGTTATTTATATCAGTTATGCACGTATATGACGATTGCAGTACAGTACATGCATCGATAAGTGGGAAAAGGTAGTGCTTCACTTTAAGTACATTTTCGCTTTACATACATGCTCCGGTCCAATTGCGTACGTTAATGCGGGGTATGCCTGTATTGATTTACTGCTGAGAAAGGGAACAATTTGCTCTTACAACTGTCAAATATCAGTGTGCGCTTGTGTAAAAATAATATTATCCCAATAATTTTGTAGCTTACAAGTATTATGTTAATTTACACAACACAAGGTTTCATTTATAGTAGGCGTGCACGACGGAGCGCATGGCATCGAGCGCGCCTGTCGCTCGAGCGATCCCTGCACTGTGATCCTAGGCGCTGGGGAGGAGTGGTCGTGACGTCACGAGGCTGGTTTGCCCTCATTGGCTGAACTGCTCACATCGTGCGGCCGTCGCACGGAAAAAAGACATTTTGGTTGGATCAAAATTCTGCCGCGTGGTCGCTCTTCTTCGCTTACGCAGACGCACGCACTATGGCCACCCTCAGAGGTGCTGTGTGTTGTTTGCGCTGAGTGCGCAGTCGTGCTCACTATGATCTCTCTGTGACAGGCCTAAATCCCTATATGATTGGGCCTTAACCCCTGTCTAAATAGGGCTCCAAATAGGAAGACTGAATCTGGCTGAGGAGTCCAGCAGGGAGCTGGTTAATTGCAGCTGGAGACAAGCAACCAGTCTCCACCTGGCTTCTCCGTCAGGTAGAAAAGCCTCCTGCTTAAACTGCAGGGGAGATCTCTTGAGCCCAGAGGGTCTCTGTTGCCAGAGGAGATTCACAGGAACGGTTGTCATGAGCACAGGGCTGTGCTGCCAGCAAGATCCCCAGAAACTAGACCCTCAATTCCAGGGCGCAGCGGACCCTTGAACCCGCCTGACGGTGGCCCCCAACAGACACCAACCCAGTCCCAGAGACTGACATAAAGGGACCCCTGCTTACAGGTACCTCTTTGGACTTTGAGGCCTTAGGTTGGCAAGAGGCCTATCCTCCCAGCCCTGCAGATAGGGACTGGGAAAGTGAGTTAGCCCTTACACAGGGATAGGCTGTTTGTTTATTTCTTAAAGATGTATTGTTTGAAGCTACGGGCTGAATAAAAGCCATGGTTTATTTTCCCCAAATATGTCTCCCTGGATGTACCCCTGCACTGGTCTCATGCAATCAGCAAGTACAATCTGGATTGCTATGTCCACTCTCCAGGAGCATCCGATACATGGATTTTTCAATCAGATCCCAAGTCAGTGTGAATTTCTTATTTCATGCTCTTCCCAGGACTAAAACTAATAATTGAAATATATAGAGAGAAGTGTGTACAATTCTAATCCCTTACCACCTGCAGGCATGACAAGTCCTATTACTGGGAACATATGTGCAATAATGAGAAATCTGCTTACTCTTATCCCACCAAAAAGGCCGACGTGGCAAGTAGAGATGAAATAAATTACGGGAGAAGATAAAGCATGAAAAAAAAAGGAATAAAAGTGCATAGAGGCCAACATACTATGAAATAATACATTTAACCGCTATAAATTTAAATGCATGTATTTTCTTGAGATTGTAAAAAAATGTTTTATTGCAGTGTATCTAATTTATCACAATTGTGGCTGTTCTCACTTCACCTGTATTCATACATTATATATATATGTCAAATAAGTGAATACTTTACCATCAGTGGTGATGATAAAAATAAAGACAGCACAGTAAGGCCCCAAAAAAACTGTATACAGCAATAAGTCACACAAATACAACGTTTCGATCCACCAAATGGGATCTGTCTCAGGGGGGGGGAGGGGGGGGGAGAAAGATCCCATTTGGTGGATCAGCCAGCTCTAGCATGTGTTACCACGGCAACACGGCATCAAATGATGCTGTAGGGTCATGTGACATCCTGGTTGCCACGGTAACATGACTTCAAATGACGTTGCAGGTCACGTGACACAACCAAATGACGCCGCACGAGGTAAGGAGCGGGGGCGCACCAAGGAGGAGAGCAAGCACAGGGGGGGGGGGCAGCAAAAAAAGTTTGCGCGCCCCTGCTCCAGAACACAAAGGCAACCCATTCAAATTGTATTAAAAAGGCCTGCCAGGAAGAGATGTGACGCCATATTTCAATCCCCCACTTTCCAAAATAGGCGTTGGCCCCAGATAACCTCACTCCTAGACAAACACAGAAAACCAGGCCGGGGGCACTGGATTGACCTGCCGTAAAAACAATTCCTTGTATATTGAAGATACCACTTGCAACTCAAATTCACCTCTGGCGTGCCAAATTATTAAAATACTGAATATTTTCTAGCCTTATGACAAACACAATTACACATTTTAGTGTTTCATGCATATATTTTTGGCTGCTATTAAGTCACATTTAATTGTGATAACAGTATATATATATTCATATACACAGTAGTGAGTGCGCTGTTATTATTGAGCACAAAAACTATCATAACTATTATCACTATATTTGATTTTTATATGCACAATTTCTGAGTAGATATATTGTTTATGAATGATGTTTAAGGGCACTCCTAGTGCATTCTATTTCTTGTGCACACGCACGCACGCACGCGCGCGCGCACACACACACCTCTCGCTACATTCAGTGGTATCAGAGCTCCTACATCCTCACAAATCACAGCAGGTGTCCAGACCATGAGCTGATTCAGCCATGTAAAGTAAAAGCCGCACACACATGATAAAAAACCCACGAGATAGAGGTATGTTTTTCTAATGGCTAGCACTGTGCGTTCCGCTTCGTGTAATATGATGGATCACATTGGCTGATCACCGACGGTGAAACCAGCAGCTCCCCACCCCTCCTAAAAAATGAAGGAGATTGTTACCATTCATATTTCTAGGATTCGGAGATCCCCCGGCAGACACCAGGTTCTGCGATTACTACAAGCGAGGGGAACAGGGTTGGAGGGATATATAAGGAGTATGAGGAGTTGTCTCATTGCTCAAGCCGATCAATAAATAACGGGCAGAAAGTATTGCTGCTTTTAGCTGGGAAGTGAATATTAACGCGCATACAATATACAGCACATCACTTCATTTCTATTTTCGAAAAGCGATTGCATCAACTCAAAAGTATGAGCAACGCAGCTTTTTGTATAGGTGTCTCATCTAATTTAGCTGAATAGAATACTTTGTAAATGTGGATACAGCCAAGACTGCTGTGCATAAGCAGAATGACTGACGTTTTAGATGGAGATAATTTATCAATACTATGGTCAATTGTCAAAGTCTTGAAAGATCAATAAACATTGAAGCTCTATTCTAGTGAAAATATAAAGCCAGATAACGTCTCACACTATTATTGTAGATGCTGTTCTGCTGTGTACAAAACGTAAAACATACACAGAACCCCAATAAGCTCATATTGAACCCCCAAAATAACCACAATATATATATATATGCGTATAGGTGTCAAAGAGGAGTGCTACTGAGCATGGCAATATATATTTAAAACTGTACCGTGTATCTTTGTTAATGGATGGAGCACTGAGCTCTGTCTGTGTTTCATGTTCTGTCTCTGGTTTTAAATATATTGCCATGCTCAGTAGCACTCCTCTGACACATACGCATATATATATTGTGGTTATTTTGGGGGTTCAATATGAGATTATTTGGGTTCTGTCTGTTTTGCAATTCTGTTCCGCTGGTCCTAGATGATTTTGAGGGTGGCTCCTCCTTCCCAGTTTTGAAGCTCACCCCCTCCCACATTTAAATGGTTAAAAGCTCACTCCATATCACCTCCACACTCATGGGAACCTGCATACAGTTTGATTGCGACAAATCTAATACAGAGTGCTTTTCCTGGTAATGTACAGGTTAATAAGAGCTTCAATCAGACTTAGAACTATGCAACTAATTTTGACATATTTATTATAAATCATTCTTCCTGGTAATGCACAGGTTATTAAGAATGTATATTAGTGTTAGGGACTCTTGCGATGTGGTCTGCCTTGGAGGGGCCAGGGTCTTACAAAACGTTGTCCAAAGGGTTAAACTAAAAGACCATTTTATTCAAAAGATATCATGTGTATATTGTGACAGAAACCAGGGGATGGTAATAAATTCCGTATATAGGGCTCCCAGGATACTAGACAGTTTCTATCCTGTTTGGCCTGGGAGTGCAGCCTTATAATACATACACTCCATCCCACAGTTTGGCAAGCGCTGGAACTGAGGGATGAGAGATCCAGACCAGAGTTTGTCTGCTGCCTGATTTCTGTCACCTGTCATGCTAATTAGGAATCAGGTATGAAAGACCGATTTCCTGTTTGCTCTGGTCTCTCCACAAGAGCCAGTAGGCTGGAAGGCTGCTGAACTACAGAGGGGAGAAGCCTCTTCCCCAAACAGGTTCAATCTTTCTGTTCATTTGTGTAAGACTGCAAAAGTACCGTGTTTTGATGTTGGAAGTGGAAAAGCCACTTCTAACCCTGAGTCAGGGATATCTAAGTTAAGTTATCGCTCAGGTGAGCAGCTTTTGTTTTGATCTGTTTTCTGTTGTATGCACTGTGGCAGTCTCAGTGCCTGGGACTGAATAAACCAGGCATAGCCTGTTTAAAGGAACAGTACGTGACGCCTCATCATTTAACCTACCCTAAAAGACCGTGTTCTAAACAGTCCCGGACAAACGACGGAGCCCCGGAGTAAGCCGTTTGTCACATATGGTGGAGAATGCGGGCAGAGCACTAGGGGGTCTGCGGGTTGAAGAACTTTGAAAAAAAAAAAAAAAAAAAAAAGTTTTTTTCATCCTCTGCAAACAAGATGGAAGACGTGGTGGGTGCGCTGGTACGCAATGTCGCTGCCCAGAAAGACGCGAATGAAACCCAGCAACAGCTGTTAATAGCCCAGCAAGAAACTAATGCAAACCAGCAGCAGACGAATGCAGCCCAGCAACAGCTGCTAATAGCCCAGCAAGAGATTAATGCCAACCAGCAACAGGCGAATGCAAACCAGCAACAGACGAATGAAGCCCTGCAAAACGCGAATGCAAACCAGCAAGAGACAAACCGCTTGCTGAGAGAGGAGCAACAGCGGTTCGCTCAGGGCTTACAGCAGGAACTCGAGATCCTGAGGGGGACTATCAGTAACCTTCCACTGGCAGCGGCAGCCCCAGTTCCGAAAATGACCAGGGCAAGCCACTACCTTCAGAAGATGGGACCCTCGGATGATGTGGAAGCCTATCTTCTCACGTTTGAACGCACGGCACAGAGAGAGGGATGGCCAGAAGCTGAGTGGGCTGGTCTAATCGCACCCTTCCTAAGCGGCGAACCCCAGAAGGCTTACTTTGATCTAGAGCCAGCCGAAGCTAACGTCTATGCAAAATTGAAGTTCGAGATCCTCGCCCGCCTCGGCGTAACCACGGCTGTTCGCGCCCAAAGGTTTCACGCATGGTCCTTCACGATGGATAAAGCCACCCGAAGCCAGATGTATGACCTCATCCACCTCGCCCGGAAGTGGCTACAACCCGAGATCAACTCAGCCAGCCACATCGTGGAACGGTTGGTCATGGACCAGTTCTTGAGAAAACTTCCCTCTGCCTTACGCCGTTGGGTCAGTCGGAGTGACCCCCACAATGCGGATGAGCTTGTGGCCCTCGTAGAAAGGTACAATGCAGCAGAAGAGCACCCGCAACCCACAGTCGTGGAGCAACCCCACTACCCGAGGTTCCAGGACTCTTCCAGAGACGGTAAAAGGGTACCGGGGTTAAGGGGCGCTGAAGAGCGGCGACCACCTTCACGCAGCACCAGCAACAGTGGTTCGCACACTAAGGGCAATAGCCAACATGGGGAGCCGGGAAAAGGCTCTAAGTGGGACACAGACTATGTACCTAAATGTGTAAATTGTCATGAGAGGGGCCACACAGCAAAAATCTGCCCACTAAATGATGAGCCCATGCAATGCAACAGCGTGGAACCTTATTCGCTGTTGTCCCAATGTATGGGCCCTAGCCCAGAGGACCCCTTGAATAACCATCTGTGGGCATTTGTAAAGGTTAATGGTAAGAGGGTTCGGGCACTTCTTGACTCTGGGAGCATGGTCACACTAGTGTCCGAATACCTCTTGCCCATTAAGAAGAAACAGGGAAACAGTTCACAAAGAGTGGCAATTTGTTGTATACATGGGGATAATCATGAATATTCCACTGTTGATGTTTTTTTTGAAACAGAGTTTGGTTCTTTAGATTTCAAGGTGGGTATTGTACCCAAACTGGCACATGATGTGTTAATAGGGACCGACTTTCCCCATTTTCTAAAAATGTGGTCCCCCGCTCAGAATAGCGCCCAGAGTTCAATAGCGGACCATAACGAAGTATTAGAAGAAACAAATCCTTTCCCTTTTTCAGAAATGGAGGTTGACGAGGGCCCAAATAAGAAGGGGGAAAAGGAAGAGTGCTGTAAAATTCCCTTCCCCATCACTACTTTGGTAGGGAATACCCCAAATCAAGATGTTGAGCAGACACTTACCACCCCAGAACCGGATAAGACCCTCGCTGACCTAGAGGTCAGTCCTGGGAGTTTTAAGAAGGCCCAGTGGGAGGACCCCACATTAGCGGTAGCAAGGGGAAATATACGGGACCAGAATAGTACTCCTGGCCAACCAGATAGGTCACTTGCTTACCCCTACTTCGAGGTAGAGAACGACCTAGTATATCGGGTTGATAAAAGGAAATCAGTTACAACTAAACAATTGTTGGTACCACGGACATTCCGTAACGTAGTATTACACCTCGCACATAGTCATCCATTGGGGGGACACCTAGGGGTGGAAAAGACAAAAGAAAAGGTTCTCCGAAGCTTCTATTGGCCTGGGGTTCTGGCAGAAATTACGAATTATTGTTCCTCATGCCCAGAATGTCAGATCACCGCCCCGTTCAAGGCGTACCGCAGCCCATTGGTACCCCTTCCCATAATAGAGGTACCATTTGACCGGATTGCTATGGATCTAGTAGGACCCCTAATAAAGTCTGCTAGGGGACATCAGCATATATTGGTAATATTAGATTATGCCACCCGATATCCGGAGGCAGTTCCCCTACGTAGCACCTCAGCTAAAAACATAGCAAAAGAGTTAGTAGTTCTGTTTTCCCGGGTCGGGATTCCTAAAGAGATTCTATCTGACCAGGGAACACCATTTATGTCCCAAGTAACGAAAGAGCTATGTAAACTCCTAAAAATCAAGCATCTCAGAACCTCAGTCTATCATCCACAAACAGATGGTTTAGTGGAAAGGTTCAATAAAACCTTAAAGAGCATGTTACGGCGGGCGGTTGATAAAGATGGGAAAAACTGGGATTGTTTGTTACCGTACCTGTTATTTGCCATTAGGGAAGTTCCCCAATCATCCACAGGCTTCTCCCCGTTTGAACTATTGTATGGCCGACACCCAAGGGGCTTACTGGATATAGCCAAAGAGACTTGGGAACACGAGGTTACCCCTTACAGAAGTGTAATAGAGCATGTTGCCCAGATGCAGGACCGCATTGCTGCAGTCCTACCCATAGTGAGGGAACACATGGAGAAAGCTCAAGAAGCACAGAGGAATACATATAATAAGGGTGCTAGGGTCAGAATTTTTTCTCCAGGTGATAGGGTACTAGTTCTGGTTCCCACCGTGGAGAGTAAATTCCTTGCTAAATGGCATGGGCCATATGAGGTCTTGGAAAGAGTGGGAGAAGTAAATTATAAGGTAAGACAGCCAGGTAGGAGGAAACCTGAGCAAATTTACCATATAAACCTACTCAAGCCCTGGAAAGATAGAGAAGTCTTGTTAACCCTAGTACCCCCAGGTCCGTCAGAGAATCAAGAAACTGACCCAGAGGTTAGCATAGCTGAAACCCTGTCTGTTCATCAGAAACGAGAGGTTCAGAATTTAGTGAAAAGAAACAAAGAAATCTTCTCTATACGGCCAGGTAGAACCAGCGTAATTGAACATGACCTAGTCTCTGAACCGGGGGTCCGAGTTAACCTTAAACCGTACCGAATCCCAGAGGCCAAAAGAAAGGCTATAAGTTTAGAGGTTAAAAAAATGCTAAAACTAGGTGTAATTGAGGAATCCCAAAGTGGGTGGAACAGCCCTATAGTCTTAGTCCCAAAGCCAGATGGTACAACAAGGTTTTGTAATGACTACCGGAAACTAAACGCGGTGTCAAAATTTGATACTTATCCTATGCCCAGGGTAGATGAACTTGTAGAGAGACTGGGCAAAGCCCGATATCTCACAACCCTAGACCTAACAAAAGGGTACTGGCAGGTTCCCCTCACAGAAAGGGCAAAAGAAAAGACAGCCTTCTCAACCCCAGATGGCCTCTTTCAGTATAAGGTGTTGCCTTTTGGCTTACATGGAGCTCCCGCCACATTCCAAAGAATGATGGATAAAATTTTAAAACCACATGCTCGGTATGCTGCCGCATACCTGGATGATGTGGTAATCCATAGTGAAGATTGGCAATCCCACCTTCCGAAGGTCCAAGCTGTGCTTGACGCAGTCCGGTCTGCTGGACTAACTGCTAACCCCGCTAAATGCACTATTGGTCTGGAGGAGGCCAAGTATCTGGGATATTCTATTGGCAGAGGTTTACTCAAACCCCAAACACTCAAAGTGGAGGCGATACAAAATTGGCCAAGGCCAGTTACAAAAAAACAAGTAAGGACCTTTTTGGGGTTAATTGGGTACTATAGAAGGTTTATTCCCAATTTTGCAACTAAGGCAACCCCACTAACTGACCTCACAAAAGCAAGAGGACCGCTAATGGTAAAGTGGTCCCCCGAAACCGAACAGGCCTTTAGAAGCCTGAAAGAAGCTCTCTGTGCCCAACCAGTGTTGGTCACACCTGACTTCTCCAAAGAGTTCGTAGTCCAAACCGACGCATCTGAGGTAGGGCTGGGGGCGGTACTCTCCCAGGAGTCTCAAGGGGAGGAGCACCCCATCCTTTATTTAAGTAGGAAACTAAATCCCCAGGAGAAAAATTACTCCATAGTAGAGAAAGAGTGTCTCGCAATAAAGTGGGCTGTAGAGACGCTCAAATACTACCTGTTGGGGAGAAAATTCCGGTTGGTCACAGATCATGCACCCCTTACCTGGATGTGTCAAAACAGGGAAAAGAATGCTAGAGTGACCAGGTGGTTCCTAAGCCTACAACCCTTTAAATTTTCTGTGGAACACAGGTCAGGGCACAAACATGGCAATGCTGACGGGTTGTCAAGGATGCACTCCCTAATATCCATGGTCGCTCATCCCTCGAGGTCTGAGCTGGGGGGGAGGATATGTGACAGAAACCAGGGGATGGTAATAAATTCCGTATATAGGGCTCCCAGGATACTAGACAGTTTCTATCCTGTTTGGCCTGGGAGTGCAGCCTTATAATACATACACTCCATCCCACAGTTTGGCAAGCGCTGGAACTGAGGGATGAGAGATCCAGACCAGAGTTTGTCTGCTGCCTGATTTCTGTCACCTGTCATGCTAATTAGGAATCAGGTATGAAAGACCGATTTCCTGTTTGCTCTGGTCTCTCCACAAGAGCCAGTAGGCTGGAAGGCTGCTGAACTACAGAGGGGAGAAGCCTCTTCCCCAAACAGGTTCAATCTTTCTGTTCATTTGTGTAAGACTGCAAAAGTACCGTGTTTTGATGTTGGAAGTGGAAAAGCCACTTCTAACCCTGAGTCAGGGATATCTAAGTTAAGTTATCGCTCAGGTGAGCAGCTTTTGTTTTGATCTGTTTTCTGTTGTATGCACTGTGGCAGTCTCAGTGCCTGGGACTGAATAAACCAGGCATAGCCTGTTTAAAGGAACAGTACGTGACGCCTCATCATTTAACCTACCCTAAAAGACCGTGTTCTAAACAGTCCCGGACAAACGACGGAGCCCCGGAGTAAGCCGTTTGTCACAATATATATATATATATATATATATATATATATCCCAGAATCCCTTGCTATAGTGGAAGTGCTGTGTGCTGGGTGATAATGGTGAAAGACAGGGTTGCAGACCTGTCTAAGACATGCAGATGAGCATACAGTAATATTTACAGTTGCTTTATGCTTTACTGTGGAGGGTTTTAGTCACTTTTTTAACCCACCATAACCTTAATAAATATATATATATATATATAGGCACTGTACCGTGTATCTGTGTTAATGGATGTAGCACTGAGCTCTGTCTGTGTTTCATGTTCTGTCTCTGGTTTTAAATGTGTACAAAATGTAGGCTGATTTAAGTGTATTGATGAGAAGCAAGAGCGCAAACCGCCTGCATCTTCATTTCAAAGGAATTACTGCTATTATCTAGCGCAGGTGAAGCCAACTCCAATCCTCAAGCGCTACCAATAGGTCAGGTTTTCCGGATATGGCCAAAACCGGCGTTAGGTTTGAGGGGCCCATGGGGGGCATAATGGTAATGAGGCGCCCCCTCTACTCCCCATGTAAAAAAGATAAGGGGAGCTACCTTGTCGAACAGACCTCTGGCAGCATCGCGGCGTAATGATGTGTATATCCAGGGAGTAATCCGATTGCCAATTCTGGGAGTCAGGAAGGAATTTATTTTTCCCCTTATGAGATCTAATCGGATAATATGTCACTGGGGGTTTTTTGTTTGCCTTCCGCTGGATCAGTAAGTTAGTATTGATATAGGATAAAGTATCTGCTAAGTTTAGCATAGGTTGACACTTGATGGACGCATGTCTTTTGTCAACCTCATCTACTATGTAACTATGCCACAGTGTCATGTAACATCACATTGCATTGCAACGCATCATCATCATCATCTGATGTCGTCACCATGGCAACATGACTCTACAAGAGGTGGCCTGCTTCGGAAAAGGTAAGACCCCTCACACAAACTCTCTCTGCCGGGGACCCCACGCTTCCTGCTACAGACTTCAAACTTGGTGCCACCATTTACAGAATCAGTATCTTTACTCACTGAGCCGCTCCATCTATAGAAACTTACCGACGAAACAGACTGATGATTCTTTAAATTATTGTTAAAGCAGCAATACCACTTTCCCCCCTTCTTTTTATATGTAAAGCATGTGACAATGACCGAGCCACTGATTGCTGAAGCAGGGATATCCTGAAAACTTGACCTGTTGGTGGCCCTTGAGGACTGGAGTTGGCCACCCCTGCTCCACAGCAAGACCTAACCTAGAGCCCCAAGTGACCAGTCCTGAGAATGGAAGTTACCAGAGAAGGCATTGCTGAGAGTTGTACTTCCCTGCAGCACGGAGTCCCCGAGGCTCGACGAGGTTCAAATACCATCAATGAAATCCCTAAGCAAGCAATTAGTAGCAACACTTTGATCTACAAATATTTTAAGTGTCTTATTAATGCTTTCATCACATGTGCTACCAAACTACGTGCCAAAGGGAAATCAAGAAAATGAAATCAACAGGTTTTCTCCAATAAACCAAATTCAAAGGGACTCAGTAGATAAGCACTACCGTACAATGAGACCAAAGTATGGGACATGCATGACACATTAAATAAGTTATGGTGGGTAAAAAAAGTGACAAAACCCCTCTACCGTATAACACAGCATTTAAAAATCCCACATTGCGAGTACATTCACATGTCTTAAGACAGGTCTGTAACCCTGCCTTTCCCCCATTATCTCTTAGCATACTGTGCTCCCACTGCAGCCAGGGGTTCTGGGTAAGGGTATGCAAATGAGCACACAGTGGACATACTGTACATGAAATGCTGATCCCAACAGTTATTGCATGATTAACCCCCTGGTTGCCAGAGGGTGTGGCATGAAAGATACAATCTAATGCCTGGCAGGTAAAACAAAGTTGACTTCAGTTCTGAATATAACACAGGTACCCTTTCTCCAATTGGACATCTCCCCGCACTATTTGCTGGCAGTAATGGTCAATACTGTTGTTCATCTCCTGCAGTCTCAGATCACAGTGCAAATGTAGCGCAATCTCTTCAATTTGACGCTATCTACTATATAAATATCTGATGTTATAATGTAACTATAGGTTTAATGTAACTGGTGTTGGCAGAATGAGGGAGCACCCGCTTTCCCTGCGCCTCAGCACGCAAGCGAAGAGCCTGGACAAGGCCTGAGGGAGTACTGAATCAATCCCGCTGCTCAAATTACTAACTGCTGTTGCCACTATTGTATGCTTTCACACTCTATATTTTCCTTCTCGCATGTTATCTGAAGCAACAATACCCCCCAAGAAGCGGACAACTTGTCCTCAATGGGCCACCCACAGTTCAGTTATTAAGGAAATCCCTGCTTCAGCACAGGTGGCTCAATCGGTGGCTCAGTCTTTGACTGTGACCAAATTTGGATTGGTTACCCTAGAGAGCGTGCACCCGAGAGTGCTGGCCCCCGGGGTTTGCCCGGGTTATAGCTACGCCCCTGGGTCTTGGAAATAATGGAGCTGCACGGCAATGTTTCTACTCATTTTCTGCTCTTATATATGTCGAAGCTCTCGTTGGCCACTTTTCAACATCCTTTGGCCTCGGCCAGGCTCCCCGCTGGCGTGCTGAGGCGAGCTGAGGCTCAGGGAAAGCGGGTGCTTTCCCTGGCCTTGCAGGTGCTTTCCCTGCGCGCCGTCAGGGGGCGGGCCGGGGGCGGACCAGTGACGTCACGGAGCTGGTTCGCCCTCATTGGGCGAACCGCTCACATGACCGGCCCTGCGCGACGGCAAGCGGGGAAATTGTAAAATTCCCTAAGACCTACGCTTCCGCAAGCGTAGACGAGCCCCTACTATAGCTGCTCTAATTGCGGCTGTAGGGGCTCAGTGCTGAGCGGGAGCGCGCATCAGCCAGTAAGCAGTAAGCATGGCCGAGGCCTTTGAAGCCGCTGACTCCTTGCTTAGGAAGGTTTCAGCCCTATCCCAATGAATGGGTGGCTTCCCAATGTATAGAATAGAATCCAAGGTCTATTCCAAAACAAAATGAGGAAAGCTATTCCAGAGTAGAGATGGGCGAGCCAGTCCCATGCCAGTCCCAATCACCCCCCCCCCAAAAAAATCCACCTGCGGATTGGGCATTAAAATAATCTGTGAAGCTCAATCCAAATCCGCCATTGGATACAATCAGGACAGATTTTTAAGAATCCGACTGCAGATTCCAGAATCCGTGGCCGGATTTAAAAATATGTATTTTACTTGTTTATTTGTAACACATATTACCAGTAAACAGAGATATTAAACTTAAAGGAGCAATCCAAGCAATATTCTACATGTCTTTGTTAAATAAACCATTTCTATAGTAGTAGTACTTATTACCTTTTTTGTATTTTAAAATTCAACTCTTAATGCCATTTTTAATGAGGTTTAATATACTGAACATCCTGTGATTTCTGTAGCAGGCTTTGGCCCACCTCCCCAGCAGTGCAAGATCTTTGTAACATTTTCCTGTTTGTGAAAACTTGTTACCAATATTCCCAGCCGTTTGAGCTCCAAACTTGGATACTGTTTCTTTAGTTAGTAATTAAGAATACATTGTAGCTGCTGTTACACTGACTGTAGGATTGATTTGAAACTGAAAGGCAGCCTTTTGGTGAAGCCTGGGACGTGGGATCTTGCTGTTCGGTCACGGGAGAACGCACCGATCGGTAATTAGTTTTCAATAAAGGTAATCAAAGGCTGCATGCATAAACATTTTTAAAAATATATATGTTTTTATTTTTTAAAGCTGTTTGGACTGCCTCTTGCATTCCAGAAGCAGCAGTTACACAGATGTATAATGTGTGATAGATCTGAGGCGGACGCTCTCTATTCTTCTCTTGCAAGACAGAGTAAATAGAAGTGCTCCGCTGGGCTGCTTTCTGATGCACACAGCGGGGTCTCTCCAGGAATAGGAGCCTGTGGGTTGAGACACCACAAGCTCAAGCAGGTTGCAGAGGGGAAAGAAAATTAGATTCTTGTCATTAGCGTACAGCTGATGTCTGTGAACAATGTGTGAGGGTTAACAAGTGGGCATAAAACAAAGGGGGGGATGGGAGGAGGAGGCCAGTGGCGAATTTGGAAGAATGCATCTATTGGGCCCATCACCAAGTTTATGTTGCTAAGGCAGAAGAATGAGGAGGAATCTCGCTGACCATCTGCTACACGCATCCCACTTCACAAACACTATGGCAAGCTATAGTTCTGTTAAACCCCATTGCTGCTAAGAAGACTTCTTTGATGTATTATACCAGGGGTGGCCAACTCCAGTCCTCAAGGGCCACCAACAGGTTTGGTTTAAAGGATATCCCTGCTTCAGCACAGGTGGTTGTCATTAACTGAGCCACTGATTGAGCCACCTGTGCTGAAGCATGGATATCCTTAAAACCTGGTGGTGGCCCTTGAGTACTGGAGTTGGCCACTCCAGTATTATACTGACCTGTTGCTAGCACTATCAGCAGTAAGATATTTGACCACATGAGCAACATGAAATGAAGTTTACAAACAGTGATCTTTACCGACATTGCAAATCTGTTGTCTTTCTCCACACGATGTGAAGTTTATCTAATTAATACAACAGAACCACACTTTTACAGGCCAATATTGCAGTTTAATTAACTCCTTAAACGTTGAAGGAAAAAGACCAGAAAAATAATACCCCCAATAATTCAACATGGCCAAGCAACACCTTTCCAACTCCTCCAACTGCTCAATTTAACAACTTCCAAAATAGCATCCTGACGCAAGTTACCCAAACTAGTTTACTGAAGGGATAGGAAATGGCAAGTGTTCCAAATTACTCTCTTGGCATAACATTAATGAATACCCTGATATACACTCTTAACAGATGTGCTATATTCTGTTTTGTGTGTGCGTGTCTCATGTATCAACTTTTCAACTTTCTGTTCTTTAATATGGGCTCTGCATTAGGCTCATGGGTTCCACATTTGGAATATATATATATATATATATTTTTTTTTTTCCTTCAAAACGTTGTATGTTTGTCCCAAAGGCCAATCTGATAAGGCCAATCTGATTGGTCAGTTGGTCTGTCACTCACCCTCTGGCCAATCAGATTGGTCCGTGGACCAGCCCCGCACGCCTCATTGGTCACACTCCCCGCTCCGCCGACACAGTTACCACCGCTGCCCGCTCCTCGGTGCCGCCGCCACCGCCTCACCTCTCCTCTCCCCACATTCTCCCCCACTACACCCACACCAAACCCCAGCCTCTGCACCGCTACCCACGGCCAGCACACACACACACACACGCACACACACACTGACTGACGCGCACACACACACACTGACTCGCACACACACACACTGACTGACGCGCGCACACACACACTGACTGACGCGCGCACACATTCACTGACTGACTGACACGCTCAGACACACACACTGACGCGCGCACACACACACACACTGACTGACGCGCGCACACACACACACACACACTGACGCACACACACACACATACTGACGCACGCACACACACACACTGACTGACGCGCGCACACACACACACTGACTGACGCGCGCACACACACACACACACACACACACTGACTGACGCGCACACACACACTGACTGACGCGCACACACAAACACACTGACTGACGCGCACACACACACACACACAGACGCGCGCACACACACACTGACTGACGCGCACACACACACTCTGACTGACGCGCGCACACACACACACAGACTGACAGACACACACACACACACACACACACACACACACACTGACTGACGCACACACACACACACTGACGCGCAAACACACACACACACATACACTGACTGACGCACACACACACTGACTGATGCGCACACACACACTGACGGAAGGGAAGTGGGGGGGAGAGGGGGGAGGGTGGGAAGTGGGGGGGGGAAGGGAAGTGGGGGGGAAGGGGTGGGGGAGGGGTGGGGTGGAAGTGGGGGGGGTGCGGGAGGTGAGGTAAGTGACAATTAATGTATCATGTGGCCGCTTGCTCCCCATTCCCCCAGTGTCTGCCAGTCGTCTGTTCCCCCCCCCCCCCCGAAACCTTCTATCTGTTGTGGATGTCTGCAGACGGGGGCGCGTGCATGCGTCGGTCGCTCCCACACCCGTCCGCCCGCTCCCACGTGGATCTGAGGCGGGAGGCAGCGTGTTGTGGCCTCTCCCCCGGCCGGCAGTCCGCTCCCCCGCTGTGTCCCGGGCGCTCGCTCCCATGCGGCCGCTCCCCCGCTGTGTCCCGGGCGCTTGCTCCCGTGTGGCCGCTTCCCCGCTGACTCTAGCGGCTGGGGTGTGAGCTTGGAGGCAATACCGGAAGGAGGGGCAGGAGTTGGAGGCAGCGGGAGGCACAGGGGTTTTGCGCTGGGAGGGGAGGCACAGGGGTTTGAGGCAGCGGGAGGCACAAGGCTTTTGCGCTGGGAGGGGAGGCACAGGGGTTGGAGGCAGCAGGAGGCACAGGGGTTTTGCGCTGGGAGGGGAGGCACAGGGGTTGGAGGCCCTGGCGGCGGAGGTGTGCGCTGGGAGGGGAGACACAGGGGTTTGAGGCAGCGGGAGGCACAGGGTTTTGAGGCAGCGGGAGGCACAGGGGTTTGAGGCGGCGGCAGGGGTGTGTGCTGGGAGGGGAGGCGGCAGTTTAGTTACTTACCTGGGCGGGAGGAGTGTGTGTGTGTGTTGGACCTTTGGCCCGTCACTCCGCCTCAGGCCAATGAGAGGTGTGCGGGGGCGGGCGGGCCAAGGGAGCCATCTCATTGGCCTGAGGCGGAGTGACGGCCCAAAGGTCCAATGTGATTGCCCCTAGGGACAGGACAGACAGACAAACACACATATGACGGTTTGAGAAATATATATATATAGATAGAAATCGTGAAAAAAAGTAATGAATTCTTACAAGAATAATGCGGCAGGCATAAGCTTATGGGGATCTATGTTAAAATGAACAAGCAAAAGGTGACACGCTATATGCTCATTTGCATGCCGTTTCCCAGCATCCCTGGCTGCAGTGGAAGCACTGTATGCTACGAGATAATGGGGAAGGGCAGGGTTGCAGACCTGTCTGAGACGTGTGACTGTGCTCACAAGAGAGATTTGTATTTGCTGTACAAGAATTTGTGATAAGGACCCTGTGCTGCCTCTTAAAATTAGAATACAGCCTCCAAGAAAGTAACCCAACAGAGAATGGACCAAAGGATGGAACCAAGTTTGCCCTGAGTGAGTCGAGTTCATCCCAACTGCTGAAACAACTATGAAATCACTGCGCTAGACTAATTGTACTGGCCTAATAGTCTAAATCATCATGTAATCAACATCTGCCACTGCTTTGACTCTAATTGCTAATTCAATCATTTCTCACACACCTGTTTCTAGTATTAATTTTAAAAGAAACAACAATCAATGCATTTGTCTCTACTCAATGTCCTTTTAGTGTGTTTCCACCCTTGTCTGCAGGTTTGGCTTGGCCTGGCAAGCATTGTTTTAACTTAATGTGATTTGTGAACGGCACTAACACACCAAATAAGTGAATAAAAGTGCAGTATACTTTAAATAGGTGAAAAAGGTGATCTCTAATAAATTTCTCAACCTTCCAGGAATATGTATAGATTCCTTTACGAGATAGCTTGTCCAGGGTAGAAAGGGAGCGACGATATCAGGGATACACCGAAAAAAATAAAAAACATATAATAGTGCAATATATCAAAACCGCTTGGATAGCAGGAAAACTTGGCTCTTTAGAAATGCCTACTTACAGCAGGTCAGATAAAAAACAGCATTTTCTACACCACTGGTAGAGATGGGTCTTAATCTTCTAAACCCGGACAGGTTTTCAGCAGGGAGTATATTCAGATCAGCTCTCAGACAGGAGATGGTGTATGGTGAATGTCATGCAAAACAAAAGCATTGTTTTAAACCAGTCCCAAATGTTTACCAGGTTGGTTTAGCAAAACGTTGTACATCTTCCACTCTAACCTCATGCAGACTGCAGAACTTTCAGGTTGGGAACTTATTGTCTAACTCGGGGTGCTAAACTCCAATCCACTCCAACAGGTCAGGTTTTAAAGATATCCCAGCTTCAACACAGGTGGCTCAGTCAAAGACAGAGCCACATGTGCTGGTGCTGGGACTGATTGAGTCACCTGTGCTGAAGCTGGGATATTTGTAAAACCTGACCTGTTTGGGGATTTTGAGGACTGAAGTTGACCACCACTGGTCTAACTAAACCTATCCCACTGGGTGTTGGTTGTGTATATGCCAACCCACCGAAATGTGCTGGGAATATCTCCTAAGAACATTATAGGCCCATGATAATCCTGTTCATGGTGCTTTTTGTATTCTGCACTTCCCACCTCCTTGTACTCCGCAACAGAAATGTACGTACCAGAGCTCAGTGGATTCCTTAGGCGTGTATAACTAAGGTCATTTCAAACGCCATGTGGTAAAAGGGATGAGCGGCTCAGTGAGTCAAGACATGGATTCTGTAAACAACGACACAGAGTTTAAATCAGGGGAGCCTGATTCAACTCTCAAAGTCGGCTCCTTGTGACTTTAGCAAGTCACTTTATCTCCCTGTGCCACAGGCACCAAAAACAGAATTTGAAGTCCTTTGAGTTCCATAAAAAAAACTGCTGTATGAAATAAAGTTATTAAAAGAAGCCTGAAGCTGAGTTTGCACAGTATTACGTTACACACACCACGTCGTTCCAAACCACCAACAACTTTGTCTTTGGTAGGGAGACTCATCCTGGGACTGGCAACACGCAACTCCAGTGAAAATACCAAGCAATACTCTCATCTCATGGACCCAGCACAGAAGAGCAGAATATACCAGTCTATCTATCCTAAGGTGATATCGCCGTTTCACAATTGGCCGAAACTCATAGGGTCATGCACCTCCTCCCACCCCAAGTTTGAAGCCGATAGCAACAACAATGAAATTGAAGCCATTAATTAACCCCTTGTACATATGACTGTCACAAACTAACAATTTCTGGGTTTAAAAAAGACATTAAAAAAAGTTATGGCGGGTAAAAATAAATAAATAAAAAAGCATATAGGACCCCATTTAAAAATGGATAAGTAGAGTGACACACTGTGCTCATTTCCATGTAAGTACCCAGAATCCCTTGCTGCTGCAGTGGAAGCATTGTGTGCTAGGAGGTAATGGGGAAACACAGGGTTGCAGACCTGTCTGAGACATGCAAATCCACCACAAGTGGGATTTTTATTTACTGGATTTAAAAACAAATACAACTTTAAGAAGAAAGTGAGCTGCAATACTTTTAATCAACCTCTCAAAATGCATTCAATAACAGTTTATATAGAACACCTAACGCAGGTGGTAAAAGGAGACTATGCAGGCTGCTGCACAATATATAAAGGTATACTATCAATATTTGTTCATACATTTTCATGTTGGATTTCTCAAGATTTCACCAAATAATGCCCATTATCAAGCAAAGAACATGAAACGAAGATAGAAAAAGGTGATGTTGCAAAACATCTCACTGGTAGCAATGGTGACAAAAAGCCCCTAATGGATAAATCAATGTGGTTTCAGACAGTAAATAATACTCATGGAACACAGACAACTATATATCCAGTAAACAAAATACGTGTTGTTGCATTAAAACTTGTTCTCTACCAATGTGTGATGATCTCATCTCTCCCATCTTTTAGGCATCACAATGCAGCAATTTCAGACCTAAGCATCCACACACTGCTTCATTTGTAACCAGCATCCAACTGTCTGTCTGCATCTAAATCATTGCTGCCCGTTACCTCGTCAAAGGGTCACCCGCTTCTGAAATGCATTATTAACCTCTTCATTGCTGGAGGGCACTACAATGCATTATGTTGGATAGATAACTTTTTCTCTGTCCCGATGCTACATAACGTGTAGTAACAAAGGAGGGAGTAGGGGGTATGATACCTTTTTATTGGACCAACAAGTCATTGACATGTTACAATATAGCTGTTGCTATGCTAAATAACATGTTCACTGCAACAAGGGTTAAGAGATGCAACAAAACACACAACACCATTCCTTTATCAATCGCTATACTGCACATTTTGCATTGCAGCTGCAGTCCACCCAAGGTCTTCCAATTCGCCAGTAGTAGCTGTTTGTTTATATTTATATCAAATGTTTTACCAGACAATCATACATTGAGAATTACCCCTCATTAAAGCAGGGTTTCAATTTATGGCATAACCCAGGGGTGGGCAACTCCAGTCCGCTAGGGCCCCCATCAGCTCAGGTCTTCAGGATATCCCTGCTTCAGCACAGGTGACAGCTCACTGACAGTCACCTGTGCTGAAGCAGGGATATCCTGAAGACCTGTTGGTTGCCCTTGAGGACTGGAGTTGCCCACACCTTAACCTGTGATACTACAATCTAGTTGTTTATTATGGCATTGTGTAGGTAAACATCCTTAATGTCACTCACAGCATTGTGTGTATTCTTTTTAAGATCACCATTAGTGCCTACGCATATTGTATACAATAATGTCTATCGTTTCTTCCCATTTTATTAGTGTTAAAGAAAGAAAAACACGAGCAGGTCTGAGGTGGCGTAACCCTTCCTGGTTAACTTCCAGGTAACAGAAAAGTTCTGTGGTTGCTATGCAGATCATTGCTACAGCTCTGAAATAACTAATTTATCACTAATATAAAAGCAGATTTGAGATATGAAATGGGCCTGGATCAGATGCATGTGCGAGGACCCCATTCCTTCCTTAGTACATTGCTATACAATACATCATACAATATATTGCTGGCACCATTCTGCTCTGGTAGGACAATATGTATTTGAGCTGAAAGTGCACAATGAACTATCGTTGCATATGTGAACGTCCCTGTGTATGTGAACGTCCCTGTGTATGTGGGCCGTGGTGGATCACACCTCCCTGTTAGAAGCCTATGAAACAGGTTGGCTGGCCCACTTGTGATTTTTTTCTGAAGTCCAGGTTAGTCTGTGTATAGTGAGACACTGCAGAGCTCGGAGGGGGGAGCTGAGAGGCACTTGGCAGGCACCACTGAATACTGATCAGATCTGGTCTCTAGCGCTAGCCTTCAATGTCTCAACCCAAGGCATCCGTACTGTATATAAAAGGTACAGACAAATATGCTTGACTGCATCATATTTTGTGACATTTGACAAAGATCAATAATTAGGAGGTTAATAACCAGCTTTTCTATTCCTCCCACCACGTCCAGTTCTTAGATGACCAATGGGTTGAAAGACCCAGGCCTCAGCAAAAGCCAATTTCTAAAATGTATGGTAAGGTATCTTGCAGGAATTCGTCTGTTTGGACACATTAACCCCTGTGTTGCCAGCAGGACTTGCTCTGCAATGCGTTACAAGCTTCTTCAGAAGCAAATGTGTTTATATTACTGATTATTCTTCTGATGCAATTTGACGTATGTATAAAATATTTGCAGTTATGCAACACCACCAATGTATGCACCGCTTTACCAATGAGACAATACAGGGAAATTATAATACAGTAAGGGCAACAAGCATACAATCGGACAATAGGAAAGGAAATCCCTGCCCCAGAGAGTTTGCAATCCACACTGGTGGCTCAATCAGTCCCTGCTTCAGCACAGGTGGCTCAATCAGTGGCTTAGTCTTTGACTGAACCACTGATTGAGCCACCTGTGCTGAAGCAGGGATATCCTGAAAACCTGACCTGTTGGTGGCACTTGAGGACTGGAGTTGACCTCCCCTGCTCTAGCCAGTTGTCAGACCCTCTGGAAGTCCCAGAGATGCAATGAATGTAATTGGTAACTTGGTGCATAGTAAAGAGAGATTCATTTATGCCTCAGGCGAAAACTGTATTTTTTTTCCATACTTGATACTTGCAACTCATTTAGTTGTTAATGATGTTAGTGTTGATGTGTGAAAAGCACAAATTAGTTCCGCATTGCATGACTTGCACAGTTAAGCATGCATGTAACAAATCCGTGTTACATGTTATACTAATTTCTTATTTGCGGAGTGAGAGAGATTAAAAACTATATTTACTGTACATCTTATAGATACAACACATTTATTTGGTAGTTAGGTGGAAATTCATATGGTGTGGAAAAATCTACATTTTTGTCAATTGCGTTATCTTTTTCCTGGACAAAAATAGTGATTAAGACCATTTTTTCTTAAATGTCAAGTAATGGAATTTGCTTCAACTTCTATCTGGATATTATTAACTGTATTTCCCCAAAGCTATGAAGCATGGAATAGCTGTGTTGGACATGTTATGCTCAGCTGAAGAACATTATTTTATTACAACAAACATGTTAGTTTGAATGTGCCTTTTTTTTTTTAACACCCACCTTTCTTCATATCTCTTTTCTAGGGTGCAACCAAAACATGTTCAACTGATTCATGTGTATCTTGCCTCTGATCTCTGTGTGAATGCTAAGCAACATGTTCAATTAATTTCTACCAGCACTGTCCCTAATGTAGAATATGTTTCAGTGATTGATGTCCTGAACTGTAAAGGGTGACTGATTATTCGAGAGCTGTCCCTGGCGTGCAGGATTTGAATATCGTTAAGATGATGATGTGTTGTAAGGGTGGTATATATGTTTTTGTGATATTGTTGTGTATGTGCAATGCCTTCAGGCTCTTGTGGAAGTGATAATGCCATTCAATAGTTCGCGCTGGGTCTCCTCCAGCATACTGACTGGGTTACATGTCTTATTCTGGTGCCCCTGCAATAGACACGCCAGGTAACTGATGGTTTGCCCCTCTATGAATGAAGGGTCACAGCCAAAGTGACTGATGCCACTCCAGCACAGAAGCAGTTAGGTGACTCGCTATGCTAAACCAAAGGGGTTAGGTGTTCCTGATGACATCCCTTCATTACTGAATGTGGTGACTGTTATGTATGCCCCCTCTATATGAGTTGGATGACTCATGTGGGTGACCCTCCAGCACTGTGCATCTTGTGGGTGCACATAATGCTCCTACATTACTGACAGTGTTAGGTGATTCAGGGCAATAGGTGATTTTATAACACTGTTCCAGCAGTGACTATGGTAGAACTTAAAGCCCCTGAGCAGGCCAAGTTGCCCCTATTCAAAAAGGTATACAGTGGCTGAGAATGGTAATGCCCCTTCAGTATACAGTATGTATCAAGGTAAAAGTGGTGCAATTCTGGACCAAAAAAATAAAAACCGCACCAAAAAAAAAGTCTTATTCATTTCAATTGGGATTTTGTGTCCCACTTCTGCCTTGATACATCTCAGAATAGTAGCTAGGTGCATAGGGTGAATAAAGCAGCTGTGCCCTGTGCCCACACCCCCTCAACCTGTGCCCACACCCCCTCACCCTCCTTACCTTGTGCAACTTCCACATGGCCCCCAGCGCCCTGACCTCGTGGCTGGCGTGCTTGCCCTCCTCCAGGCACTGGTAACACACCGGCAGTTTGCACTGCGCGCAGTACATGCTGTGGTTCTCCAGCTCGTGCTCCGTGCAGGTGGAGATCTTGCGGGGGCTCAGCCTGCAGCGGCTGGCCCGGCCCTGCCCGGGGGTGACCAGCCGGTGCTTGGCCAGCGGCCCCCGGGCCGGGTGGCAGCGCGCGCGGCACGGCTCGCAGTAGAACACGTCGCACTGCTCGCACATGGCCGCCGCCTCCTGGGCCCCTTGCTCGCACAGCTGGCACCGCGGGGCCGCCGCCTTGCTCTGCTGGTAGCGCTCGATCACCCCCTCCAGCACCCGGTTCCTGGCGAAGCCCTTTAACCCTTTCTCGCCCAGCACCAGGCTGCGGTGGCACTGCGGGCAGGTGACGCAGGCGTTGCGCGCGCCTCCGCCGCTGGGGGGCGCCAGCGGCAGCGGGGGTAACTGAGGGGGGAACACGCGCACCGCGTTGGGGGACTTCTGGCAGGGGGTGGTGGGAGCGCTGGCGAACCCCCCCGCGTACGAGCCGTAGCCGCTGTCCGCCTCGCTGTACAGGCTCAGCTTGTCCAGGTCCAGGTAGTCGTAGTCGGAGGAGACCCCCGAGGCGCGGCGGCGGCGGTTACTGCCGGGGGGGTTAGGGTGGGTGGGCTCGGAGTCCGGGGTCTGCACCAGGATGTGGCGAGCGCAGCCCAGGCACAGGCTGTGGGAGCAGGGCAGGAGGATGGGCTCGCGGTAGAAGGAGCCGCACACGGGGCATTTCAGCTCTTCCTCCATCTCTTCCATAGAGGGGAGTCCCTGCTCTGAGAGGGGGAGAAGTCCCTGCTCTGCGCGGAGGGGAGAGGGGGAGGGATGCAGCGCTGCAGCCGCAGCCGGGGAGAGAGGCGGCAGGTAGCGCCGCCTCCGGGCTCCTGTCATTGGGCGGCTGGAGCGCAAGGGGAGAGTCCATTGGGTAGGCGAGCTGTCAGTCAAGCAGGAGGGGGAGGAGTTTGTAAGGGGATGCTTGGCAGAGCATCCTCAGCAGCATCCAGTGCAAGGTGCTGAGGAGAGAGAGAGAGGGGGAGGGATGGTTATAGCTTTGCTCATTGATCTGTCAGGAGTGGGAGAGATAGGGGACTGCAGTAGTGTAATCATGGCACTGAGTGGGGGGATGGGGCTCTTAGGGATCCCTGCTCCCTCAACCCTACAGATTACCCTAAAGGGCGGCCAACTCCAGGCCAAAAGGGGCCACCAACAGGTCATGTTTTCAGGCTACCCCTGCTTCAGCACAGGTGGCCCAATCATTGGCTCCAACTGAGCGGAAGCAGGGATAGCCTGAAAACCTGACCTGTTGGTGGCCCTTCTGGCCTGGAGTTAGCCACCCCTGCCCCCAAAACATAAGATAAAGAGGGTTATGAACAGAATTGATCTGAAATGATGTTGAAGTGTATATATAAGTGCAAAACTATTCATTTTGGCCAGTGGTCATGTATTACATATTTTTACTATGTGAAATGGGGTTGGGAATGTTGCACCATTCCTCCCCCTTCCCCCTTTTGATTTCTGTATCCCCCCCACCCCCCTCCTACAACTGTTGGAAAAACTTAATAAAAACTTAAGTGAAAAGGTCACGTAAGGATCACTGTGCAGTTACATCGCTAAAACTGCTCATCACTCTTTAGGGAAATGTACTGCAATCCAGGACCAATTTTAACCCCTTCAGTACCATAGGGGCCTTTAGTGCATGACTGCAGGCAATGCAGCATTGCAGGTCGTTCTACCTGTAAAGGTATGTTAGCTTTGTTTTCTTGTCATGGGCTTTTTCTTTTTTTTTAAAGGCTTTAATCATCAGTAGTTTTGGTTTAATCGGTTTAATCAGTGTGCGTTGCCATTTTAACCACTTCAGCGCCAGAGGGGCCTGCAATGTATTACAAGGCAATGATACTGGTACAGAAGGGGTCGAATAAAGGCATTATTGGAGAATGTGCCCCTTCACATACCCACCGCAGGCCCTTTATGCCAATTAGGTGTTAGAGAGACGTTTTAGTCGCTTTAAAATCATATGTTTTACCATGGCATCAGAACAGCAAACATGCATGGTTGTTCAGTTACAATACGCATGGCGGTAATTATTTGAAAGCACTTAGTTTTGTTGATTTGCTGATAAAATTAGAAAACTTAATGACCCATGCAGAGCCTATCTCGCACATTAATTCTCCAGCAGTTACTGGAAATGACCTTTCAGAAATATAGCTCATTGCGCAGCCTGTAATCGCTTAGAAGGACAATGGCATTGCCCCGTATAAAATGAAAGGTTAACAAGTTTGATGGACTTAGAACTATTAAAAAAAAAAAAATCCAAATGTGTTACCTTGAGGACACCCACAGCTAATTTGTGTCATTGACATGTTTTCGGTGTCCTTAAAGGATTAACATATTAAAGCAGCAGCTAATATCTCTGAGGCACCGAACATGTATGGATATCTTTATCTATATTGCGCCCACAGTGCAGTCAGCGCTTTAGAAAGGCAATACAGTACAGTGATTTATAGCAAAGGTGAGCAAACTGGGGGACGCGCAAGATTTTCTGGGGGGGCGCGGCAGTTATAGAGATCCCGCGCTCTCCCCCAACGCATTTAAATGAAATGCTGTGGGACCACGCGAGGCCTCTATAACACCCTTACCTTCCAGCGATGTGTCGTCATGGTAACCCAGTGTCAAATGACGCCGCGGGGTCACGTCATTTGACGCCTGGGCAGAGCAGGGGGGTGCAAACCGCAGAGGAGATCAGGCAGGGGTGCGCACGGGGAAAAGTTTGCGCACCCCTGATTTATAGTACAATAATAATAAAGTCAGACAATAGGAAAGCAAATCCCTGCCCCGCAGAGCTTACAATCTAAAGCCTTGTCCAGGGTGGCGCTGAGCGGACGGGCGCGCTCACACTGGCCGCGATGAAACACATTGCGGCAATGTGTGTGGCCAGTGTGAGCAAGCAAATTTGAATTTGCCACTCGCAAGCGCGTCACGTGAGCGATTCGCCCAACAAGGGCGAACCAGCTCCGTGATGTCGTCGTGGCCACGGCGCCAGGCGAGCGCGTGCCTAGCCGGCCACGAATCGCCCAGCCGAGCAGGACACAGTGCATGAGTGCCAGCATGCCCGTTCCCTGCCTGGCCGCAGCCTAAGTGGCATGTTGGGAGATTTGCAGAGACAGCAGGTGAGGGAATAAGTGCTGTAGATAGCAGTAGGAGTGACAGTGGGTGTGGGACAGTAGCCATGAGTCCAGGCTATTGGGATGCTTCATTTAAGAGGTGAGTTGTAAGGTTTGTCTTGAAGGTGGGGAGAGAGGGTGCTCAGCGTATACGGAGTGTGAGGGCATTCTACAGGTAAGGGGCAGTGAGGGAAACGGGTTTAAGGTGAGAGTAAAATGATAGTTAATATATCTACAACCTGCCAGCTTCATGAATAATAAGAATAATAATAATAGCATGTTCTTGTATAGCGCTGCTAGTTTTACTTAGCACTTTACAGAGACATTTTGCAGGCACGGGGCCCTGCCCCATGGAGCTTACAAGCTATGTTTTTGGTGCCTGAGGCACAGGGAGATAAATTGACTTGCCCAAGGTCACAAGGAGCCGACACCGGGAATTGAACAAGCCCCTGCAGAAGTTTTTAGCATGATGTGTTTTGCAAACGTTTCTGACAGCAATAGGGTTTTAGAATAACGCCCTTCCCTATAATTTTGTATAGTGTTACGAACATCTTCATGGGGATTCCCAGTCAGAACGCATTTTTTTAATGTAACCAAAAATACCCTATTCATATACTAAGTATCTATATTTACACAAAAAAAAATTACCCCTAAAACTTGTTCTGGCTGAAGGTCCTGTACAAGACATTTGGAAAGCCTTGCATTATTAAAATCCAGCTTTATATTCCAACTCCACCGCACACCATTTCTAGAATCCCAATAACCCTTCACTAAACACTAATAGGTGAACAAGTAATAATAATTTGTTCTTGTATAGTGCTGCTAGTTTTATGTAGCGCTTTACAGAGACAGTTTGCAGACACAGTCCCTGCCCCGTAGAGTTTACAATCTATGTGTTTGGTGCCTGAGGCACAGGGAGATAAAGTGACTTGCCCAAGGTCACAAGGAGCCGGCACTGGGAATTGAACCAGTGTCTTGACTCACTGAGCTGCTCCTTCTTCCCATAGGGAGCTACAGTGTGCATTCCCATATCTCATGTTATCATTGATTAGGGGACGTTATATAACCCCTTTGTTGTCAGAGGAGCTCGCAACACCTTGGTGGGTAGGAAATAGGGAGATAACACCAGACAAGAGAGAGAAAGACAGAACGAGAAGACTTGTGGAAGAGATAATAATGAGTGAGTGGGTGCTAGGGAAGATTGGTAAAGAATATTTCTAATTTGTTTTACAGGTTCTGCATAAGATTTTTTTAAAAAAAGGTTAAATAAATATTTTACATTTGGTACAGATCATTACTCAAAAGAGTCTCGGCCCCGGTGATGTGGCAGATGGACCTGGACACAGAATTTTAAATATCCCATTATAACTTGTGTCAAATAACTCCTTCTTTTCTCCTCTTATAATCACTTAGAAGCTGACACATGAAGCACTAAAGCTGCCAAAACTGCCACAAAGGGGCCCATCCTATATTGTCCGAAGAGGCCGTTTGGGGTCTATGCAAGTACTCCCAAAGTACCTTTATTCAAAATATCTTTTTTTTTTAGTATCAATTTAGTGGTACAAACATAGTTTTACAGCTGGATACATAACCTCTCATTCCGTCCATTATGCGCTAGTTCTTGTACTCGCATGCGTTCTGGAGAAATGCAGATTCGTTACAGGTTGTGATACCTTTTAGCGGACCAGCATAAGAGTTCTTGGTAGATTAAATTATAGTGTGCAAAGCTTTGAAATCCCCATAGGTTTCATTTGAAGAATAATTTCATCTACACAATACTCTTATGTTGATCCACTAAAGGGTATCACAAGGAATGTGCACTCAATAGAGAATCGTAGGGGGTTATTCATTCAACTGACTTAGTGCTAATCAGGCACCCACACACGCCCTGACTTTAATGGGCGTTTTTATGTGGTAGTACTATCAGACTTTATTGAATAACATTAATAGATTCCCAGATCCAAAACTTTATTCAGTACTTTGTATGTCTGTAATTCAAAGACTGAGCCGCTGATTGAGCCACCTGTGCTGAAGCAGGGATATCCTGCAAACCTGACCTGTTGGTGGCCCTTGAAGACTGGAGTTTTCTCCTCTGCAGTATAACAATGCTGGAAAGTGCAGCTATCAGTGGAATATCACCCTCATCATTTCGGAAAATTGACATACATGGTAAATTATACAGGAATAACCTTTTATAGGCACACAAAGTGTACTTGGATAAGAGTGTGCGGCATAGATTGGTGACTTGCATATGTGGCATAATGTTACCCTTTGCACATTATAAATAGCATTCCCATCGATTCCATAACATCTGAGTGAACGGAGGCGATCAATATACATTTGTGATACCACAGAGGTGAATTTATTAGAACACTTTCAGTAAGCCGAGCCGCTTACACACTAAAAATGTTACATAAATAATGATATGAGCGCAAAATCGTGAATTTATTCTTTTCAAAGATCTATGTTTTGACGATTGGCACCACATGGGTAGCAAGGCATTGCTAACACTGCCTCACCTCCTGTACTGTTGTCTTTAAAGAATTCTAATTACACCTGTCAGTAGAGTTGCCAGGAGGCTTAGAAAATACTGGACACAATGGTGAAAGCTGAAACTCATTCGAGACACACACATACCTGTCACCTCTCTCGTCTCCATGCAGTTCCCCCCTCTTCTTGGCCACACCTCCAGGCTCCTGACACCACCTCCTGATTGGCTGCTGCTGGGTAATGCAGCCAATCAGGATGGAAAAGCTGCCCAGCCCCCTGCTTTCTCTGCTGTGGGAAATCCCGCGGGCCCCCAAAGCCGTTACTATGTCCAGAGAGGTAATACAGGACAAATACATGTCCAGTATTACCTCTCATTTTTTACTGGACAGTGTCCAAATACAGGACAGTCGGGTTTAATACTGGACAGCTGGCAACCCTACGCTGTCAGTCTCCCTGCGAATGTGCCTGTGTGGGGCCTCTACTAAGTTTCGCAATCGGATTTTGTGGCGGAAAAATGGAGCATGCGAAACTCGATTTCAAATGCGCTTGTGCACGCCTATGTACTAAGCCAGGGGTGGCCAACTCCAGTCCTCAAGGGCCACTAACCAGGGCCTATCCAGGGTTGTCACCATCACAAGGCTAACCTGGAGATAGATAACATTTTAACATTTAGCTTGCCGCTAGCGTCTCCCGGCTTCCTCTTGCCGTCTCCCCCTGCAACTCCTGTCAACATGGCTGCACGGCTTCAAATGGCACCGCGTTGCCATGACAATGGGACGCTACGTGAAATCACGATATCACACGTCGTCAAGTTGCCATGACAACAGGACGCCTTGTGGTGCGGACGCGTCACGTTATG
This sequence comes from Ascaphus truei, assembly GCF_040206685.1. Taxonomy (NCBI): domain Eukaryota; kingdom Metazoa; phylum Chordata; class Amphibia; order Anura; family Ascaphidae; genus Ascaphus; species Ascaphus truei. The sequence continues at coordinate 23,460,601 of NC_134491.1, read as the reverse complement.
GCAAAGCTGCGCCGCGTGACGTTCATCACGTAGCATCCCGTTGTCATGTCAATGGGCGTCACGTGATGCGGTGACGTCATGTAGCATTCCCGTTGTCATGGCAACATGGCGCCGTTTGACGCTGTGCAGCCATATTGAAAGGAGTTGCAGGGGAGACGCCGGGAGGACGCCGCACGCTGCCACCCGGAGGTTTACAAGGTAAACCCGTAGCCCGGAGATACGTGGCCAAAACCCGTAGTCTCCGGTTCAAACCCGGACTGTTGGGAACCCTGGGCCTATTGGGCCTAATGGCAAATCCGCCACTGGTCAGGGCCTCTCCCTCACAATGCTGTCAAGTGACCATAGCGGCCATTTCGGAGGAAACGGAAGAGGAGGGACCCTCCTCCGTTTCCTAACTGGTTAGACCCACGCTCCATGGGAACGCAGGACGCGATCTAACGCGGACAAAAAAAACAGCCCTTTGAGCATGGCGGAGCACCAGTCGTCACGCCATAGTGACCGTCCTGGGCGCTCAAAGGGTTAAGGAAACAGCTTTGTCTTTAACCAGTGTTGTTTTATTACACTTGATACTTGATTGAATGGTTTTAAAATCTTAATTGCTAGAGACTACAAATGTGCTATTCTTTTCATTTCCAATAGTTTCATAATACAATTCTCCACCCAACACTTTTTCACAGGGTCGTCAACTTGAAGTAAGGTTTATTTTTTTTTAAAAACATTTAAAAAAAAGGATTTAACAATTATTTTTAAATCCAATTTTGCAGTCCCCTGTGTTCAGAGTTCCATCCTAGAACCCGGGAAGTTGCTATCGGCCATTTTGTTTTATCCCAGATGCCAGCAGGTGTAGGAGCCTGTGAAAAACCTTGATTTTGATCAAGAGGATTCCTCTGTGATTTGGTCGGGTCCTTTATAAAAAATCTGTCTAGCAATAATAATAATCAAGCTGCGTAGGTGGGGATTGCACCTTTAAGCCAGGGGCGCTCAAATCCGGTCCTCAAGCCCCCCTTCCCCCCAACTGGTTAGGTTTTTAGGATATCCCTGCATCAGCACAGATGGCTCAATCACTCCCTGCTTCAGTACAGGTGACTCAATCAGCCCCTACTTCAGCACAGGTGGTTCAATCAGTCCCTGCTTAAGCACAGGTGGCTCGATCAGTCCCTGCTTCAGCACAAGTTGCTCAATCAGAGGCTCAGTCTGCCACTGAGCCTCTGATTGAGCCACCTGTGCTGAAGCTTGGATATATCCTGAAAACCTGACCTGTTGGGGGGGCTTGAGGACTGGTGGTTGAGAACCCCTGCTTTAAGCTCTAATATCTATGCTGTAAGTATGATTTAAATATTTGCAGCACTCGTTGATTTCAAGGGGAGACACAAGTACGCGATCATAAATAGAAAATAGTAGGATTATCCCACAACCCCATCACATTTTGACCACTGCGAAAATAGTTCCTGACCCGTCCCCTGCCTGCAGGAAACACAACATTCTCCCATGTGTGTTTGTTTGTGTGTGTGTTTTCTTGTCCTCCGTAGTAATTACCTCGAGCAGCAGCTTTCCGACACAAATGCTGTCAGCGGGCTAGAAAATAATAAGACTATTTTCAGCAGTAGGTTTCTCTTCTCGTAGTAAGTGCTTTTTTTATGACCTCCTTTCCCCCAGAAGATGCGTTCCTGCTAATAAAAGGGTGATGACTTCCACTCAGTTGTGTTGACGAACCGTCTCGTGTCGTAATTCCCAAGAGATCGTGCCGCTGAATTGAACGGAGGCCTTTTCCTTACTTAATTTGGGGAACGGTATGTTATGGGGAAAGGTTTATCGCTGGCTTAACTGCCCACATTTCTGTTTGTTTGTTTTCTGTAAAACTCTGTTGTGTTTTGATGAACTGTGGGGTAAGTTGCATTCATTCTCTTTTTTATTATTATAGATTTTTGCTAGAGGCAATAAAAAGTAGAAAGCTTTTAGTGATCGGGGAGCCATTGTTAATAGGATTTATCAATGAACCCAAAGGCCCTTATTCTGTAAGGTGTGATAAACACACATGACAGGCTATCGCAGAAAAAGCCCCATTAAAGTCCATGGGGCTTTTGCCTGCTATAGCACGTCGTCTGCCCTTGTCACACCTTACAGAATAAGGGCCACAGTCTCCGAAAACTAGACTGATAATATTTCATCTTCTTATTACACAGGGGACTCATTTAACCCCTTGTGATGCTGGCTCGTCTGGGAGTGAAGTGGTTAAACAGCTTTACCATTTATTAAATTATTTAAAACTACAAAAAAAGTAAAAGCACTTTAATGAAAAATATGAATTGTGTATCCCATATAAGAAAATAATCACATCGTCATCCATTCAGTGATTACATGGTTAATGGAATCCCCATGACCCAAAAGATGCACGGGAATTAAGACTGCAGAAATAATATTTTGTCACCGTACATTATTAATCCAATTTTTAAATGATAGGCACTAATAATACAGATAATGGAATTTGTTTCCTGGATTATTTGTTGGTTTTTTTTTAAAATATAGATGAATTTTGTCTAATTTTAATAAACGTATATTAAATTGCCTCCTTGGTATGAGAAAATGCTACATAGTGAGAGACCCTTGGCAGCTTTCTCAAAAATAATATTAGGAAATGTATAATACAAACGTATTATTATAATTTTTTTAATGTTTGAATAATTTTGACAAAAAAACGAGTACTCAAAAACAAGCAAACAATATACAATAATGATAACGTATTGAATTATTTGTGTATTTATTTTTATTTATTCATTTTTGCAAGAACAAACATAATGTCAAATAATCTATTTTACAATGGATAGATTTTTTCATTACATGATACATTTTCATTTTTTATGTAAATTTGAATAGATTACATGTCAGGACAATCTTCTGTCTCAATATGTTTAATATTGACTCCAGCACCAGCATGGAGTTAGAGTTGTGCGTCAGCTGGAGGAAGTGGAGTCTCGGCTGTCATTGATATGTTCCACGTGCCCCTCTCCCAAGTTGGGTTACACTCTGCCGCTGTTACCGAGCAACCAATTCTAGACTTTGGATGCCAATTTTTTGCACAATTTTGGGGGTACTTGGGTCTCACTTCGGGTGCTTACTGGTGTTGGTTCTGTACATTCAGGTTTCTCTAAAAAATCCCAATGGAGGACCAAAATGTTAAAATGCGCTCCTCTATTTAAGACCTGTGAGTGCTGGCCATCTTCTATTGTACAGTATTTTTCACCACTGAGCACTTGGGCAGACTCATTTATGTTTTCACATCTGTCTAATTCCACACACACATCTTCAGCCCTGGCTCATCCACTGCTGGATGAAGGCTTCCGCATTTATCTTCTAGGTATTGTGGTTGCAGCCTCTCTTCTCCATGTTGCTCCAATACGTTTTCTAATGTTATCCTCCCATCTTACTGTTGATACCCCTTGGAATCCAGTCGAGTACCACCTTTGACCGTTGTTGGCCATTTCTTCTTGTGATATGTCTGGCCCATTGCCATTTTAATTTCTTCACATTTGTAATGAAATGTGAGCACAGGCAGGATTCACTGATCGAACACGTTCCCTTTGACGAAGGTTCCCTTGCAAGATTGTCATGTTTCTTCCAAAAGCAAACACCCTTTCTTCATTTCAGTAGAAACGTTCCCATCCATTGACATTTGCTGACCATGGTAGACATAGTCTTTAACTTTTTTTAGTTCTATTCCAATGATTTCAATCTTTGTAGCGTTGACACATGTGTTGAACATCACTTTGGTCTTCCTGAGATTCATATGGGAGGCCCACATTGCTTGCTTTTTTAACACAAATTCTATACTTCCCCAGCTTCTATCAAGATTTCAGTTGTAATTCCATCTTCCTCAGGGTACTTCCCATTGTTCATGAGTTTTATCGCTTTTGCCACTTCTTCTGGAAGGGCACATGGTGGTACATCATTGGTGGTTTCTTCTCGCTCTTCGTAGATTATGTCCCTGGCTATCTATGTTCTTGTACAACTGTACAATACCATATTGAATGGGGGTAGCATTTATGAAGACGAAATAACCTGCACAGGGGAGGATCCTTCTATAGGTACAACACCTATATAAAAACGTGTGGTAGAAGGCTATGAAATACACCAACAAACTCAAGAATGATGTTACCTTTGCAGATGAACAGGTTGATGTGATTGCTGGTGTAAAACACACAATACTACATTTGTTGTTTTATACAGTATATGCTGCTTTATGCACTAATGTTTTACGTAGCGCTTGCCTGTGCATTACTAGTATAGACCTTAACTGGGAACAGCTTAGACCTAAAGGCATTGTTGCATTACATACAGTATGTTATATATAGGTTTATACAGCTAGCTCCTTTTATTATATGACACTACATAAATAAGGTATCAATACTATCACGATATGGCCAGTTAATAGTTAAAACCCATGTGCAGTATGGCAACCAAGAGGTTAACCTTTTTCCTAAAAGGTCTTTTTTATTCTGTATTTTCCTAGCAAAGCAGGTGTGTGCCATCAATCTTCACTTGTTCAATGCATTGCTGGGTATTAAAACAATAAGTGAAATGTATTCTGTTTTCCCAGGAACCAGCAGATATCACTGTATATATTACACTGGCAATGGTGGGAACTTAATGACTTGTAGTAGATCCAGAGATGTCAAAAGGGAAGATACTTGTCTGGAGGGACAAGCTTCAACGAAGGGTCAGACCCATCACCATGCCACCGATAAGACTAAATCCAAGACCTGACCCCAACCCCTGCCCAACAACCAAGCAAGCTCTCAATGCACCCAACCCATAGCCCGACCATAATGTTCCCACCCCTACCTACTAACCAAGCAAGCACGCAATGCATCCAACCCATAGCCCGACCATAATGTTCCCGCCCTACCCACTAACCAAGCAAGCACGCAAGGCATCCAACCCATAGCCCGACCATAATGTTCCCACCCCTACTCACTAACCAAGCAAGCTCTCAATGCACCTAACCGATAGCCTGACCATAATGTTCCCACCCCTACCCACTAACCAAGCAAGCTCTCAATGCATCCAACCCATAGCCTGACCATAATGTTCCCACCCTTACCCCCTACCCACTAACCAAGCAAGCTCTCAATGCACCCAACCCATAGCCCGACCATAATGTTCCCACCCTACCTACTAACCAAGCAAGCTCTCAATGCACCCAACACATAGCCCGGCCATAATGTTCCCACCCTACCCACTAACCAAGCAAGCACGCAAGGCATCCAACCCATAGCCCTGCCATAATGTTTCCGCCCTACCCACTAACCAAGCAAGCTCTCAATGCACCCAACACATAGCCCGGCCATAATGTTCCCACCCTACCCACTAACCAAGCAAGTGCTCAATGCACCTAACCGATAGCCCGGCCATAATGTTCCCACCCCTACCCACTAACCAAGCAAGCTCTCAATGCACCCAACCCATAGCCCGACCATAATGTTCCCACCCCTACCCACTAACCAAGCAAGCTCTCAATGCACCCAATCCATAGCCAGACCATAATGTTCCCGTCCCTACCCACTAACCAAGCAAGCTCTCAATGCACCCAACCCATAGCCCGGCCATAATGTTCCCACCCCTACCCACTAACCAAGCAAGCTCTCAATGTACCCAACCCATAGCCCGACCATAATGTTCCCACCCTACCCACTAACCAAGCAAGTGCTCAATGCACCTAAACGATAGCCCGGCCATAATGTTCCCACCCCTACCCACTAACCAAGCAAGACCTCAATGCACCCAACCCATAGCCCGACCATAATGTTCTCACCCCTACTCACTAACCAAGCAAGACCTGAATGCACCCAACCCATAGCACGACCATAATGTTCCCGTCCATTCCCACTAATCAAGCAAGACCTCAATGCACCCAACCCATAGCCCGACCATAATGTTCCCGCCCCTACCCACCACAAAGACATCTTAATAATGACTCTGTGCCCATCACATGAAATGTTCCATGTATAACCTCACAATTGTTCTACTAACTAATGTATGAGTGCTCCTGAGTTTGTAATCCTTATAATAACTCTTATTTCATGCAGCGCTTTTCTCCCAGTGGGATTCAAAGCGCTTTACAATACGCAGCACATAGGATTGTTACAGACACAGCCCCTGCCCCACAGAGCTTACCATCTATGATTTTGGTGCCTGAGGCGCAGGGAGATAAAGTGACTTGTCCAAGGTCACAAGAAACTGACACCGGGAATTGAACTAGGTTCCCCTGATTCCACACTTGTCTTATCTAAACGTGGTGTTACTCCCGGAACGAGAGGGGGGGGAGAGGGGATGGGGGAAAAGGGGGAGGGTGGGAGAGGAGGCGGGGGGAAGGTGGGAGAGGAGGCGGGGGGGAGGGAGAGGAGGTGGGGGGGGGGAGGGAGATGAGGCGGGGGGAAGGGGGAGGAGGCAGGGGGAGGGAGAGGAAATGAGGAGGGAGGGTAGAGGAGGCATGAGAGAGGAGACGGGGGAGGGAGGGGAGAGGAGGCGGGGGAGGGAGGGGAGAGGAGGCGGGCGGAGGGGGAATTATGCTTTTTATTGGCATAAAAACATAGCTTGATATTATGTTATTGTATGTTGAAGATACACTGTTAGTCTCAACGTTAGGTTGACGTTAAGATTTCATGCTGGGCGTTGTGGATCTAGACTTGTATCTCCACCATCCATCCAAATACAAAGTCATAAAGATCAGGTAGCAGGAAATAACACTAGTGTTCCACACACTCTGCTATCATTTTAACTGCATTTAGGGGAGTTTTCAGCCCACTAGAACTGACAAGGCAGAAGGAAGAATGTTATTAAAACAATTGGCATTAAGCTCAAGTAAAAGTGAATACATCTTTGCTTACAGGCCACTGGTTTTAGCTTCCTAAGCTCTAAACCTCAGTCACAATATGTTCATAGGCTGACAGTGTCTGGCTAATGCTTTGTGTGTTGCTGTCACTGGCATCGGCTTTTCTGCAACAATATAAATCATAACACATATAAAACATTTAGGATCCCATATAAATAACCTGTGAATAATAATGACTAAGAAGCAAAGCCATGACTGAGTAATGACTCGTATGAATAAATAGTTCACTTAATCATGCCAAAGGGACTGTACGTTCCTGTATAGTTGTTTTTCACGAGCTTAAGAGTTATTAAACATTTTAGATAACATGCTTTACATATATTGCAGCATTTCAACTACTGTGGTTACCATAGTGACGAATCATTTGGGAGTAGAAGATTTAAATGATTTACGTTTAGGTCACGTTATGCCTTAATGCAGGGGTGTTCAACTCCATTCCACAAACCCCAACCGCCCTCACCCCCACCCCCCAACAGGTCAGGTTTTTAGGATATCCCTGCTTCAGCACAGATGGCCCAATCAGTGTATGTGTATAGCGAAGGCCCTCTACGGTCCCCCCTATCTGCCTCCGGCGCGGGGAATGGCTCCGCGCGATCGGGCAGGCAGGGTTGAGGCCATTTTGTTTCTGCCCGCATGCGCAGTTGCGGCCGGAGCGGTGGCCATCTTAAGCATTGCTAAAAAACACTGCAGAGACTACAAGTCCCAGAAGGCTGTGCAGCAATTGGCGCGAGTAGATATTTTTAAAGAGAGAACTGTCAGCGCAATTCTGAGGTGACAGTTAGTCATCAGAGAGGCAGCAAAGAGGACGGATGCGTCCAGTGAGCTATTAAGCCCCTGGACTAGGCCAGAACTTTGCCCCAGTTAGGCCCCGACCACTGTTTGAGCACAGTATTGTAGGGAAGGCCCTAGATAGGGACTCTTCCTCCTTATAGACCCACAACCCGCGTCACTGTGCCGTCGGACAGATGCCCACGCTGCGGCCTTTGGACGAGACGGCACGTGACCACCAACTGTAAGGCGTAAGGGGAATTTTGCAGACCCCGCATCTGCTAACAGAGGATTCCCCCAATTCCCTGTTTGTAGCCAGGAAGGTACCCACCGTACACCACCACACCTCAGGGGGTAGCGCTACTTTCACACACTTTGAGGTGGGAATTGTTCTGCGGACATCAGGGTTTCAGGTGCCCAGGGCAATCCACCATTGTGTGATGTCTTTATTATTATGAAGTGTGTGTAATTGTATTATTGTGTTATTAAAGTGTGTTATATATACATTGGTTGTATTATTATGGTCGTATTGTTTCCTATGAGGAGTTAATTCCACCTACGCTGGGATCCCCTTGGTGGAGGCGATGCACTGAGAGAGAGCTCAGCCCAGGCTCCCAGAAGCAGAGGCTCCGGCCTCCTGCGAGCGTACAGGTATCAGCAGCACACGTAATCGCCTGCGGTTTCCCATAGGCATAGGGAAAGGGGGGTTACATGTGTATATGTGTAAATACACCATAACTTATCTAATGTGTGGTGAAACCTGTGACAATAGCTTATGACAGGCTGCAATTTACACCAAATATATATAATATAATATATATATATATATAACTGAATTGAACTGGGACGAGACTTAGATATGATAAAATATAATTTATTCCTTGATAAAGGTGAACACAACAGATTATACAAATAACAGGCAAAATATGGACACTTACTTAAAGATGGAAATGATGAAACAGTGACATCTGGACTGGCAGTTCATACAGAAATCTTCATCATCCCAAGACATTGCATAGCATTTCTCTCAGCAATCAAGATGGTATAGAAGAACGAACAACACAGGACAAAGGGTTGACCACAGATTATATACCTTTTGTAACCCTATCCTTAACATTAAGTACAGGTGATTGGTTTTCAATTACCTGTAGCCACTCACTAACATGGGAACACATTTTGATACCTGCCCCCCAGCTAGTTGGCACATGCTCAGTTGGACTCTGGGGTCTCATTTCTGCAGCCCCACATTTGCATCAGGAATGCCAGTCAGTCTACTAAACTGAATTTCTGGCAGGAAACCCTTTGTTGTAAGGTGTGAAATGGGACACTTATAGCCTGCTCTGGTTTGAGTCATCTCCGCCCTCCTGTAAACAGTGTAGGTGATAAACTCCTTTGAACAGCACTTAAATTCTAGACATTGGGACGCTTCCTTGGCTATCTGCTACCTTATGGCCAAGGGAATTCCCTCTGGTTTCTGCCCATACCTTGGAACACAGTATTAAAGATAATACACAACCATATTAAAATATCCGGTTCCGTTGGGTCCAGCGGGTCCAAACTTCCCAGTTCTCAATGCCGGAACTGGGACACCATATGGTCCAATTTGAGACTTGCTACGACCTTCGGAACCGGAGTTACACAAATACACTTAAAACCGTTTCTCATTTTAATACAAAAAACTCCGCTGTAAATTAAATCACGGTTTTTCACTAAATCCCTATTGAAAACAACGGGCTTCGCCGCCATAGACTTTCAATGGCAAACCGCCGCCGTTGGCGGCTATGGGAATCCGCCGCCATAGACTTTCAACGGGGCCACGCCGCCGTTGAAGTCAATGGGGGTTTTCCGCCATAGCCGGTCAATGGAAATTGGCCGCCATTGAAGTCTATGGGAAAAGTCCCAAACTTTCAAGGGGGTCCATACTCCGTCGGGTTGGTCCAAGAGGGTCAAGGATGGTTCTGCAGCGATGCCGGAGCAGTGACTACAGGTACCCCAAACCCTGGCCCTCTGGACCCTCCGGAACCGGAGCTATGGATTCCTAAATTTCAGCTTTTCCCACTTAGCCGTTTTCTTGAGCTGTTTCTGCCGCCGCCATTGGAACCTATGGCGCGACCCGCTCTTCTCGGTTCGACCCTTATCGGGGGTCCAGGATTCGGGGACCCGTGGTGGTCGAGTGGGGGGAGGCCTAGGAACTAGGGGCAAAAAGAATTTTATTTCTAGGTGCTCTCGAACTGTTTATTCCCACGCCACTTGTCGTTGAACTTGGCTAATAAGTGATCAAAGCTCTCTTTTAGAAATTGTATCCGCTTTGCGGTTAAGCGGTTTGGACGGCAGCCAACTCGTTCCTGGAAAGCTCCTTCGAAGAATCTCCATTGAAGTCAATAGGCCCATTGACTTACAATGGGAAACCGCCGCTCCTCCTCTCGGACGCCATCTGCTGGTCTTCACAGGAAACAGGACCAAAACAGCAAGATTCGCCATTAGAATGCATTGAGCCCTAATGGCGGCCTATGGGACCCTGCAAAATGGTGCCTGAAAAGGTGGGAAAATTACACAAAGGGCTATAATCATTAAAGAACTATTAACCCTTGTTCTCCCGGATGAATCCTAGTGTGTGTGATGCAGACACTGATATAACAATAAAACATGGGAACAGGGGAATACACATTTTCAGGTTATAACAAGGGTTAAATCACATTTCTGGACCTCAGCCCAGTTAACCCCTTGTCTCCCTGGTGTGGTCAGGGGATGGCCAAATGGGGTGTAACCCCTTTAATCGTCACAAAACCTACCCAGCATTAAAATTGGAACGCCAGTAAAACCAGCCGCACACTGACAAGACCCAAAAGGTTGAAACAGCCATCTGTGCGTAGGTTTACTGGCTTTGCATAAACCCAGGCTGTGCTGAAAGCTGTGTAATGCAGCAAGCATACACTTGTAAGGTTGATGCCCCAGTGCCCGCGACGGGGTGCCTGGCGGCGCTTGTTCCCGGCAGCAGCTCGACCTGGTGGACACCAGGCAGCGCGCGACAGGGGGCCTGGCGGGGGCGCGGTCAAGACATCACACTGCTGGTTCGCTCTCATTGGCTGAAACCCCGCCGTGAGGTGGCCAGCGCTCCGTCGCCACTAGCAAAGACAAAATCCTTGTCTTTACAAAATGTGATCACGCATAGTGCCGGGGCACGCCGGCAGGTACTGGGGCCGGCCCCATAGAGGGCCGTACCTTGTGTGCGCCACGCATGCCGTCGCAGCCACTGGGGACCTAGCCTAACGGTTCCATGTAAAAATGGATTTGAGGCACAAGGTGACACTGTGTCATCATTTGCATGTAATTTCCCAGAATCCCTTGCCGCAGTGGAAGCACTGTATGCGAGGTGATAATGGTGAAAGGCAGGGTTGCAGACCTGACTAAGACATGTGAATGGGATCACAGGTGATATTTTTATTATACCGGGGGAAGGACCAGCACAGATAACATTCCAAGAGACACTGTTTTTAAGTATACCTTTTGCTTGCTTCATTCATTGTAACATCGCCGGAAGAAGAGATCAGTGTATCTCGAAAGCTCGCACAAATAAAGGCATTTCGTTAGCCACAGAACGGTATCGTCTATTTATTTTTTGATTATTGAAGCTCGGCTAACACGGTACTAATACCTCTACATGTGTATATGTGTATACTAGCTGAGAGACCCGGCGTTGCCCGGGATGTAAATGCGTAATAGGTAGTATTATTTATAAATCGTGGAACAATAGGTGAGTATTTGTTGTAAAGGTTGGATAATAATGTTGAAAAGAAAGATGGAATAAAATGTAATACGATGTTGTTTAAAAATGGTTTATTGTAAACACACCACAGTACAATGTATATTTTGATGACATAACAGATGTAAAAATGTGAGGCGTGTGTCCTGCTAGGGTGTGAGGCGGCGGGTGGCGCGTGGGTTGTGAGTGCTGTCTGTGCGTGGGGGTCCTGCTAGGGTGTGAGGCGGCGGGTGGCGCGTGGGTTGTGAGTGCTGTCTGTGAGTGGGGGTCCTGCTAGGGTGTGAGGCGGTGGGACAGTGATGTCGGTGCGTAGGGGCGGGAGGCAGCAGGTGTGTGTGGCGGCAGGTATGTGTCGAGTGTGGCGGGTGTCTGTTGAGTGCGTGCAGCGGCTGTGAGGCGGTGGGTGAAAGGCAGAGGCGGGCGGAGTAAGGGTGGGTGAAAGGCAGAGGCGGGTGGGCGCGAAAGCAGAGGCGGGAAGGCAGGGGTGGGTAGGCGGGAAGGCGGGCAGGAAGGCGAAGGGTGGTGGGAAGGGGTGGAGGAGGGGGGGAAGGGGGTAGGAGGGGGGAAGGGGGAGCAGGGGAGCGGAGGGGGTGTGGAAAGGGGAGCGGAGGGGGGGGGGGAAAGGGGAGCGGAGGGGGGGGGAAGGGGAGCGGAGGGGAGGGGGAAAGGGGAGCGGAGGGGGGGGAAAGGGGAGCGGAGGGGGGGGAAAGGGGAGCGGAGGGGGGGGAAGGGGAGCGGAGGGGGGAAAGGGAGCGGAGGGGGGGGAAGGGGAGCGGAGGGGGGGGGAAGGGGAGCGGAGGGGGGGGGGAAGGGGAGCGGAGGGGGGGGAAAGGGGAGCGGAGGGGGGAAAGGGGAGCGGAGGGGGAAAGGGGAGCGGAGGGGGGGGAAAGGGGAGCGGAGGGGGGGGGAAAGGGGAGCGGAGGGGGGGGGAAAGGGGAGCAGAGGGGGGGGGGAAAGGGGAGGGGGGGGAAAGGGGAGGGGGGGGAAAGGGGAGCGGAGGGGTGGGAAAGGGGAGCGGAGGGGGGGGAAAGGGGAGGGGGGGGGAAAGGGGAGGGGGGGGAGAGGGGGGGGGGGGAAGGGAGGGGGGGAAAGGGGAGCGGAGGGGGAAAGGGGAGCGGAGGGGGGGAAAGGGGAGCGGAGGGGGGGGGGAAGGGGAGCGGAGGGGGGGGAAGGGGAGCGGAGGGGGGGAAAGGGAGCGGAGGGGGGGGAAAGGGGAGCGGAGGGGGGGGGGAAAGGGGAGCGGAGGGGGAAAGGGGAGCGGAGGGGGGGGAAAGGGGAGCGGAGGGGGGGGGGAAGGGGAGCGGAGGGGGGGGGGGAAAGGGGAGCAGAGGGGGGGGGAAAGGGGAGGGGGGGGAAAGGGGAGCGGAGGGGTGGGAAAGGGGAGCGGAGGGGGGGAAAGGGGAGGGGGGGGGAAAGGGGAGGGGGGGGGAAAGGGGAGGGGGGGAAAGGGGAGCGGAGGGGGAAAGGGGAGCGGAGGGGGGGAAAGGGGAGCGGAGGGGGGGAAAGGGGAGCGGAGGGGGGGAAAGGGGAGTGGAGGGGGGGGGGAAGGGGAGCGGAGGGCGGGGGGGAAGGGGAGCGGAGGGGGGGGGAAGGGGAGCGGAGGGGGGGGGGAAGGGGAGCGGGGGGGGGAAGGGGAGCGGAGGGGGGGGGAAGGTGAGCGGAGGGGGGGGGAAGGGGAGCGGAGGGGGGGGGGAAGGGGAGCGGAAAGGGGAGCGGAGGGGGGGGGAAAGGGGAGCGGATGGGGGAAAGGGGAGCGGAGGGGGGGGGGGAAAGGGGAGCAGAGGGGGGGGGAAAGGGGAGGGCGGGGAAAGGGGAGGGGGGGGAAAGGGGAGGGGGGGGAAAGGGGAGCGGGGGGGGGAAAGGGGAGCAGAGGGGGAAAGGGTGGAGCGGAGGGGGAAAGGGAGCAGAGGGGGGGAAAGGGGAGCAGAGGGGGGGGAAGGGGAGCGGAGGGGGGGGAAAGGGGAGGGGGGGGGGGAAGGGGAGCAGAGGGGGGGGAAGGGGAGCGGAGGGGGGGGAAAGGGGAGCAGAGGGGGGGGAAAGGGGAGCGGAGGGGGGGAAAGGGGAGCGGAGGGGGGGAAAGGGGAGCAAGGGGGGGGGAAAGGGGAGTGGAGGGGGGGGAAAGGGGAGCGGAGGGGGGGGAAAGGGGAGCGGAGGGGGGGGGAAAGGGGAGCAGGAGGGGGGAAAGGGGAGCAGAGGGGGGGGGGAAAGGGGAGCGGGGGGGGGAAAGGGGAGCGGAGGGGGGGGAAAGGGAGCGGAGGGGGGGAAAGGGAGCGGAGGGGGGGAAAGGGGAGCAGAGGAAGGGGAAAGGGGAGCGGAGGGGGGTAAAGGGGAGCGGAGGGGGGTAAAGGGGAGCGGGGGGGGAAAGGGGAGCGGGGGGGGGAAAGGGGAGCGGAAAGAAGAGCGGGGGGACAGGGGAGCGGTGGGGGAAAGGGGAGTGGGGGGGAAAGAGGAGCGGGGGGGAAAGGGGAGCGGGGGGGGAAAAGGGGAGCGGGGGGGAAAGGGAGCGGGGGGGAAGGGGAGCGGGGGGGGGGGGGAAAGGGGAGCGGGGGGTGAAAGGGGAGCGGGGGGGGAAAGGGGAGCGGGGGGGGAAAGGGGAGCGGGGGGGGAAAGGGGAGCACGGGGGGAAGGGGAGCGGGGGGGGAAAGGGGAGTGGGGGGGGAAAGGGGAGTGGGGGGGAAAGGGGAGTGGGGGGGGAAGAGGAGTGGGGGGAAAAGGGGAGTGGGGGGGAAAGGGGAGTGGGGGGGGAAAGGGGAGTGGGGGGGGATGGAGAGCAGTGGGCATATGTATTGTCATAATTTATGTATGTGCATGCCCCCCCCCTCCTGGTTCGGCGTGTGGTCGTTCCCCGTGACTCGCGGCTCGCCCCCCCCCCCCGTTCCCCGTGACTCGCGCACCCCTCCCCCGTTCCCCGTGACTCGCGCTCCCACCCACCCCCCCTCGGCGCCCGATTGGTCCCTCGATGTGCCGTCCGGCTGAGCGGCGGTAGGAAGCGCACTGTGTGGGCCTGAGGCGGACGCGCAGTGGGCCTGAGGCTGATGATGTGCCGTCCGGCTGAGCGGCGTAGGAAGCGCCCTGTGTGGGCCTGAGGCTGATGATGTGCCGTCCGGCTGAGCGGCGGTAGGCGGTAGGGGAGCAGAGGGGGGGGGAAAGGGGAGGGGGGGGAAAGGGGAGCGGAGGGGTGGGAAGGGGAGCGGAGGGGGGGGAAAGGGGAGGGGGGGAAAGGGGAGGGGGGGGAAAGGGGGGGGGAAAGGGGAGGGGGGGAAAGGGGAGCGGAGGGGGGAAAGGGGAGCGGAGGGGGGGAAAGGGGAGCGGAGCGGGGGGGGGAGGAAGGGGAGCGGAGGGCGGGGGGGAAGGGGAGCGGAGGGGGTTGGGGGGAAGGGGAGCGGGGGGGGGAAGGGGGAGCGGAGGGGGGGGGGAAGGGGGAGCGGAGGGGGGGGAAGGGGAGCGGAGGGGGGGGGAAGGGAGCGGAAAGGGGAGCGGAGGGGGGAAAGGGGAGCGGAGGGGGGGGGAAAGGGGAGCGGAGGGGGGGGGAAAGGGGAGCAGAGGGGGGGGGAAAGGGGAGGGCGGGGAAAGGGGAGGGGGGGGAAAGGGGAGGGGGGGGAAAGGGAGCGGGGGGGGGAAAGGGGAGCAGAGGGGGAAAGGGGAGCGGAGGGGGAAAGGGGAGCAGAGGGGGGGAAAGGGGAGCAGAGGGGGGGGAAGGGGAGCGGAGGGGGGGGAAAGGGGAGGGGGGGGGAAGGGGAGCGGAGGGGGGGGAAGGGGAGCGGAGAGGGGGGAAAGGGGAGCGGAGGGGGGGGAAAGGGGAGCGGAGGGGGGGAAAGGGGAGCGGAGGGGGGGGAAAGGGGAGCAAGGGGGGGGGAAAGGGGAGTGGAGGGGGGGGGAAAGGGGAGCGGAGGGGGGGGAAAGGGGAGCGGAGGGGGGGAAAGGGGAGCGGAGGGGGGGAAAGGGGAGCGGAGGGGGGGGGGGGAAAGGGGAGCGGAGGGGGGGGGAAAGGGGAGCGGAGGGGGGGAAAAGGGGAGCGGAGGGGGGGGGGAAAGGGGAGGGGGGGGGAAAGGGGAGCGGAGGGGAAAGGGGAGCGGAGGGGGGGGAAAGGGGAGCAGAGGGGGGGAAAGGGGAGCAGAGGGGGGGGGGGAAAGGGGAGTGGGGGGGGGAAAGGGGAGCGGAGGGGGGGGAAAGGGAGCGGAGGGGGGGGAAAGGGAGCGGAGGGGGGGAAAGGGGAGCAGAGGGGGGGGAAAGGGGAGCGGAGGGGGGTAAAGGGGAGCGGAGGGGGGTAAAGGGGAGCGGGGGGGGGGAAAGGGGAGTGGGGGGGGGGAAAGGGGAGCGGAAAGAAGAGCGGGGGGGGACAGGGGAGTGGGGGGGGAAAGGGGAGTGGGGGGGAAAGAGGAGCGGGGGGGAAAGGGGAGCGGGGGGGGAAAAGGGGAGCGGGGGGGGAAAGGGGAGTGGGGGGGGGAAGGGGAGCGGGGGGGGGGGAAAGGGGAGCGGGGGGGGAAAGGGGAGCGGGGGGTGAAAGGGGAGCGGGGGGGAAAGGGGAGCGGGGGGGGAAAGGGGAGCGGGGGGGGGAAAGGGGAGCACGGGGGGGAAGGGGAGCGGGGGGGGAAAGGGGAGTGGGGGGGGAAAGGGGAGTGGGGGGGAAAGGGGAGTGGGGGGGGGAAGAGGAGTGGGGGGGAAAGGGGAGTGGGGGGGAAAGGGGAGTGGGGGGGGAAAGGGGAGTGGGGGGGGATGGAGAGCAGTGGGCATATGTATTGTCATAATTTATGTATGTGCATGCCCCCCCCCTCCTGGTTCGGCGTGTGGTCGTTCCCCGTGACTCGCGGCTCGCCCCCCCCCCCCCGTTCCCCGTGACTCGCGCACCCCTCCCCCGTTCCCCGTGACTCGCGCTCCCACCCACCCCCCCCGGCGCCCGATTGGTCCCCCGATGTGCCGTCCGGCTGAGCGGCGGTAGGAAGCGCCCTGTGTGGGCCTGAGGCGGGACGCGCAGTGGGCCTGAGGCTGATGATGTGCCGTCCGGCTGAGCGGCGGTAGGAAGCGCCCTGTGTGGGCCTGAGGCTGATGATGTGCCGTCCGGCTGAGCGGCGGTAGGAAGCGCCCTGTGTGGGCCTGAGGCGGGACGCGCAGTGGGCCTGCGGCTGAGGCAGGACGCGCAGTGGGCCTGAGGCTGAGGCGGGATGCGCAGTGGGCCTGAGGCTGAGGGGACGCGCAGTGGGCCTGAGGCTGAGGCGGGACGCGCTCTGACTTACCTGAGGGGGAGGTAGCGCCGGGGAGGTAAGGGAGCGGCTGGGGTAGGAGGGCCGCGCTTCCCCTCCGTCCGGAGCCGGTGCAGGGCGGCGCACTTGATGGGGGACGGACGGCAGAGGGGGGGGTGGTGTGTGTGTGTGTTGAGGAGGGTGGAGTGTGTGTGTGTTGAGGAGGGTGGAGTTTGTGTGTGTGTGTGCGTTGAGGAGGGTGGAGTGTGTGTGTGTGCGCGTTGAGGAGGGTGGAGTGTGTGTGTGTGTGTGTGTGCGTTGAGGAGGGTGGAGTGTGTGTGTGTGGTTTTTTTTTTTTGGCCCGTCACTCCGCCTCAGGCCAATGAGAGGTGTGCGGGGGCGGGCGGCCCAAGGGACCAATGAGATTTCCCCTAGGGACACCGGACATCCAGGCAGGCAGGCAGGCAGGCATGCATACAGTGCTTTCACTAATATAGTATATAAGATATATATATATATGCACACACACACACACCTTCATGGTCAGAAAATCAGTAGCTCATCATTTGGCGCGGAAGACCTTATTTTTCATCCATTATTTGAATAATAAATCACGGGGAATTACTTATACAAAGTCTACTAGAAAATGGTGATATATGATTAATCCTTTAAAAATAAATGAAGATAATTTGCCGACTATTTAAACAGATGTCTTCCCACACGTTGTGGAGGCGGCAGTGAGTTTAGTGCTGTGACGTATACAATGTCACTCGCTGTATAGCTATAATTATTACAGCAGTGGCCACACTATTAATCATGTTTTCAGGGAAGATTGCAGTATTGTATGGCACACGAGTGAAGAGCAGAAGAAGACATATTAGAGCAGGGGTGGGCGACATCAGTCCTCAAGGGCCGTCAACAGGTCAGGTTTTCAAGATAACCCTGCTTCAGAAGAGGTGGCTCAATCAGTCCCTGCTTCAGCACAGGTAGCTCAATGAATGGCTCAGTCTTTGACTCAACGGCCGTTATGGTTACCACAATGCTCTTTCTAGCAGAAAATATGACGTTGGCCTTTGAAGATATGCATTTAAGTTGGGGGTTCTCAACTCTGGTCCTCAAAGGCCGCCCAACAGGTCAGGTTTTCAGGCTATCCCAGCTTCAGCACAGGTGGCTCAATCAGTGGCTCAGTCGAAGAGGCTGCGTCAGCACAGGTGGCTCAATCAGTGGCTCAGTCAGAGTCTGCTTCAGCACAGGTGGCTCAATCAGTGGCTCAGTCTTCGACTGAACCACTGATTAACCCATCTGTGCTGAAGCAGGGATATTCTGAAACCTGACCTGTTGGTGGCCATTGAGGACTGGAGTTGCCCACCCCTGTATTAGAGCGATAAGAAAGGTGCGTGATAAGTGGAGGATTGGCAATTTATCAATGTTTGATCAAACTATTCCTTATTTTCACATGCATAACATGATTACCAATGGCAGTAACGCAATTAGATTCCGTTGAGCTGGATTTGCACCTCTGGGTTACTGGCTATGCACGTCTGTAACCTAGGCTGTGCTGCAAAGCTGTGTAACGCGGCAGGGCATACGCTTATAGGGCTCCATGTTAAAATGGATAAGAAGAAAAAGGTGACACTGTGCTCATTTGCATATCATTACCCAGAATCCCTGGCTGCAGGAGAAGCTCTGTATGCTAGGAGATAATGGGGGAATGGCAGGGTTACAGACCTGTCTGAGATGTGAATGTGCTCACACATGATATTTTTATTTGCTGTAAGTTTGAATATACACTTCTGCATTTATAATGAATTTCTATATACTTACCTTGGTGTATTTTTTTTTAAACTATTTGTTGCTGTTCAAGTTCCTACTTGGGAGGACCGTCCCTGGTTTCCTGGGGAGTGGGAGTCACTGCTGCTTCTGATACTAACCGTCCCAGCTCTCACTGAAAGCGGCAATCCAGCGGCTTTTTCCTTTTCTTTTTGATTTAACATTGGATTGGGAGTCTACAGAGTGGAACCCCATTAATTTCAGCTCTGGGGACCCCTGCTGCCCGGGACACCTACCCCAGCAGGGGGTGCTGGTAGCCGCTTCGTGTCGGCTATGTGGTTCATGTAATGGTGAAGTTTCAAAGCTCCCACACCCTGCTAGCCAATAGGAAGCTGTGATGTCATCAAGTGCGGCTTCCTATTGGCCCGCGGACGTGGGAGCGTTAAACTTTTTCTGAGATACCGGAACCCCCTGCAGAGGTAATTATCTCGGGAAGCAGGGGGCCCCGAGAGCTGACATTAATGGGGTTCAGCTCCGGAGACACCCTGCTTCAATCCTATGTTCAAATTTTTTTTTTTTAAAGCTGCTTGAATTACTCCTTTAAATGGAAGAAGTCAGTTGGACTTGTGGACTTTACATTTTTATGCTCGATAAAACTTAAAGAGGCTTTACTGTTTAGTGGGACCTGCTGAAAGCTGTCAAACCCTTTTCCACCACTCTTGGTCCAACCCCTTCATAACATCCCTAGATTTCTTTACACTCGGTTTGACCGAGGACCAAGCAGTAGAAAGGGGAGAAGGAAGATACGGAATACATAAAGGAAGTGGAGATCTTCTTATCTTCGGCTCGTCATTGAAAGACACCACAGGCCATGTCTACTAAGCAATGCTATGGCATTAGACACCATATGACCTATACAAGTGAAAGAGCGGCAAGGTTACTGCATGGTAAGGTGTCTTATGGCGTCGCACTAGGTCGTCCAATATGGGCCCAAGATTTACCCCATGACAATGGGTTCCTATATTGGAGATGGAAGAGGACAGCACAGACCTGAGGTTAAGTTGCTTTATTTTTTTACCTGGGTGATACAAGTTGTGAGTACATGACGGGCGCAGTTTGTCTGAATTACTGTGCGTATCGCTGTCACAAGTAGAGATGCTGCGAATCCGGTCAAATCCTTTTCCAGGATCTTCTCGCAGTTCCCCACATTCACCCCCCCACCCCAAATCCTTTCCCCTGATCTTCTCGCAGTTCCCCACATCCACCCCCCACCCCAAATCCTTTGCATGGTGTAAAATTCGCGGACAGGTTTGATCGGTTTTAATCTGCGCGGATTCATCAAAATCCGCCATTGGATACAACCCGTGGACGGGATTTGTAGGGTCCAATCTGCGGATTCAGCGATCCGTTGGCAGTTTCTTAAGAATCCGCCCACCGGTTGGGGAATCAGCAGAGTGCTATTGGCAATAATCATTAAAAAAAAATCTGCAAAACACGAATCGCCCTTTTTGAGATTGATCCGCGGAAATCCGCCGACCAACGGAACCGACCGATCCGCCGCGGATCCAAATACGCCCCAAAAATGTGCCCATCTCTAGTCACGAATACTTAATTTCACTGTAACTATAAAATATACACTGGAGCTATTTGTTTAATAATAGATTTAAAATGAACTCCTACCGACCATCGTAACTCTTTGACTAGCCCATGTCACTGGCCCATTAGGGTTAATTCCATAAAGGACTTACATGGCAACCGATGACCGAGGAAACAAACCACATAATAAATGTATGCGGTTCATTTCGGACCTTTATTCCCTTGTAATTCTTAAACCCATTGTGAATGCATGTAGTCACCATAGCAACGGAGCCAGACTTCATCGGGAAAAATATGTTTTGTTTTTTTGTCACCCAAAGAAAGTACATTTCAAGTAAGCATTAATCTGTATTTAGATATGTTGTCTTACGCCGTTATTAGAGATTGTATGTCCATCGTCTGCGTAGGGACAACAGGAGAAAGAAATTATGTCACCGGCAGAAGACTGTAAAACAGAGTTGGCCAACTCCAGTCCTCAAGGGCCGTCAACAGGTCAGGGTTTCAGGATATCCCTGCTTCAGCACAGGTGGCTCAATCAGTGCTGAATGGCTGGGATATCCTGACACTTGACCTGTTTGTGGCCCTTGAGGACTGGAGTTGGCCGCCCCGACTGTAGAAGATCAAAGACCAAGAGCACCGTATAACTGCGCCTATCGTCAGTCATATCCTATACAGTAAATGTGCTGTTGCATGCACTCTGTGGGCCAGATCTATATAGTTCCATTAAGTCAGGACTCATAACGTGACATTACTTCAATCAGTAACGACCGTTACTTTCCTGGAGGTTACCGCATAACCACAACGCTAATTATATGCAAAAACCATGCCTTTTGTTTAACCCATTAACATAGACTTGATTAGCATCTGCCAATAACATGACAATAAGTAGTATGTCTAAGCCTTACTCCCATCCAGACTGTGAAATATGGGTTGAAGAGGGAGAGAGGGAGAGGGAGGGAGAGAGAGAGGGAGAGAGGGAGAGAGAGAGGGAGAGGGAGAGGGAGGAGAGAGGGAGAGAGGGAGAGAGAGAGGGAGGGAGGGAGGGAGAGACGTCTTCTCCATGCTGGAGAAGATTTTAGTCCTATTCATTTGAATGGAGTTGATCTCTTCTCTAGCACTGGGAAGTAGGGGTCACAGCGTCATTTCTGTTCAGCGTCACAGCTCATATAACAGGGGTTTATAGCAAATATTTATTAAACTGTAGTAGTGCAGATAGCGGCACAATCACACAGAAACTCCTATTGACTTCAATAGCAGTTTTCATACCATAGTGCCCCAAACATCACTTTCACTGTTTAATGAATAGCCCCCTATGGGGTAGATGCATCTACAGTAGCCCTGTTAGCTTATTTAACCTAACTTTATATTAATTATAACGCCTATGCACTAAACCAAATAACCTCATTTAAACTTTTGGTTATTTTTTTCCAGGCATTGATGCTAATGACATGCAGAAGAGGAGTTCCCCCTAAGCCCGCGTCCATAGTATGAGCGACATCGCGCATGCTGAAAACAAAAGGCCAGAAGGCCATAGTCCGCGCGTGCATGAGAACGATGGGGTGGGCGATACTTTGCGAGGCAATTTTTTTAATTTTGTCGCGCGACGGCTGGGTCACGTGCTCGGGTTCAGCCAACGAGGGCAAACTGCTCACGTGACGTCACAGGCACGCCTTCAGCACGCCCTCGCCCCGCGTCGTGCAATCCTACAGGCCACGGATCGCTTCTAGTTCAGGCACGCGTGACGTCATGTGCTCCGTCGCGCCCGCCTGCACTATACCTGAGGCCTAACATTGCATATGCAGCAAAGACCATTCAGGTTAATACAGGGATTTAACTAGGTCTCACCTGAAGGTTACGTTACCTCCACCCAGACACTGAAACGGGTGAAGAGGGTGGGCGGGAGAGAGAGAAAGGGACCTACTACAGTAGAGCCTCAAGCACTATATACCCCCTCAAACCCCCCTCCAAATAACATTTCAAGAAACACCTGTGCTCAAAATGGAACTTACCTTACATACCTGGGAGATATGCAACATATATTTAAATGACTCACCCCCCCCCCCCCCCCACCTCCATAAAAACACATGTATCTAGTGGTGTTGGACCGGGTCCTCAATTATAAAAAAAAAAACGGGTAACGGGTACCTGGCCAAAATGAAAGGTTCTACCCGGTCGGGTACCCGGTTACTTGGTTTGGCACTTACCTGCAGGGTGGTTGCGACATCTAGGATCAGCAGCAGCGGTCCTGTGGCGGTGGCAGCATCAGAGGTGTCTTCAACCGGCGGGGGAGCTGCAGGAATCGCTTCCACAGCACCGGAGCAGGTAAACAGTGTCTGTGTGAGCCGCCGGGGAACCATGTGACCGGAGCAGGAGACGGAGCGTTCTTATTGGACAGACGGCTGTCACCGCCACAGGACTGCTGCTGCTGGTCCTAGATGTCTTCGGAAAGGTAAGTATTAAGATTATTTCCAGCTGCCCTGACATTACCCAACGCCGGGCCCACTTCTCAGTTGCCGGGTCCGGGTAATGTCCGTGTAGCTGGAAATGTGCCGGGTACCGGGTAATTCCGGGTACTCGGTACACCACTAGTATCTAGCCATACTATTGGACTCTGTCCAGGTTTCCTTTCAAAGCAACCGAGGCAGGGAAGGGTTAAAGAGAGAAACCCAAAAGAATTCCTATTTGCACTCACCTATACTATTAAATGGTAAGGAAAGATTCAATCCCTGGGTAAAAATCCATATACCATTTAGTGATATACAATAAAATAGTTTAATATTTTATTGTATATCACTAAATGGTATATGGGTTTTTACCCAGGGATTGAATCTTTCCTTACCATTTAATAGTATAGGTGAGTGCAAATAGGAATTCTTTTGGGTTTTTCTCTTTAACCCTTCCCTGCCTCGATATATGTTGTTATTTCCCGTATGCACCTCCTATCTATACGTATATATTTTGTGTACATTTGGTGAGCGGCAATATCCTCTCTTTCAGTATATATTCCTTTCAAAGCAGACCACTTCCAGGTGTGAGCAGTAGAACTGTAAAGTATGCTGTGACAGCGGATCCATCCAGCCACTGAGATAGTTCAATGCTAGAGCTGCTGAAAAGCAGAGGTTCTGGGTACTGATCCTGTTGGACCTGACATTAGTAACCCCTTCATCACCAGGGGCCTTTGACTTGTCAGTATAAGTCTTATGGAAATCCTTTGGGAGGTGTGGGATGTGAGTCATTTAAATATACTTTGAATATCCTAGTAGCATGTCTCCCAAGTATATATGACGTGCTGCTTTTTGAGCACAGGTGTTTATCCATATGTTATTTGGAGGGAGGTTTGAGGGGATATATAGTGTTTGGGGCTCGGCTTAAGTACATCTCTCTAATTAGGTAACGTCACGTTATTTTCCCTGATTTAACGGTGCATCTGGGCCTATGAGTAAGAGTTAACCTTTTCAAACCAGGTTATAGAATTTATGGCGAAAAACTAATGTAACATTTAGATGGTTCATACAAAGGCGGACAGCCTGATGGGGCTCCTCACGAGCTGCTCCCCTCTGCACAGGACCAGCGTACTAAGGGTTAACATTTGCTTGTACTTTGTGGAACTTCAACCCCACCCACTGGAATGTTAAGGAGCCAAGAGGACACAAAGAACTTTGTATTCACAGCTGCATTCAATCTGAACCCCTTCAGTGTACATCTGCCACAAAGGCGGACAGCCTTTGGGGCAGCCAAATAGCAGCTAAAGGGTGTGAGCTGTTTGCTGCCGTTTGGTGATGTTAAAGCTTCTATATTTCAATCTGAAATTTACCAGGTCTCTATCCCCTGTACCCAATCAACCATGTATTGTTAACACTCTGTGACATACTTGAAAAAAAGAGGTAACTCTAAACGTATTATTTCCTGGTAAAACGTTTTTTATACTGTAAATAAATAAAAATAATACCCGAAGTGGTGAATACAACCGTGGCATTTTTCTGACACCATGGAGCACAGATTTAAACCATTCTCCACCTTGAACATATAATATTGTCATTTGTATTACGTATACAGTAGTCCTTTTAATTTAGTTTTACATTGTTAATTAGTATGGGAACATGCAAATAAAGTCTACGTTTTATTAGCAGGAAATAAACCCTGTTGATAAACTTCTCCTTGAGTTGGCACGGACCCAAAGCAATTGATTCCAATATTTATACCTTGCATTACATTGATAAATAACCTTTACAGCAGTGATTCTGTTACCCTGGAAAGTTTTAGTATAAGTTACGACCCATGAAGGAACGGTCATGTGTTATATTTCAAAGAAACGTATGCAGGAATTCTAAGTAAATCATATATAGAACAAATAACAAACATTGAGTTTTATATTACAATGGTAAGTAATCCCAATGGATTATATTCAGCAATTCTGTGCATTCATATTTCACGCTTTCAGCTTTACACAAATGGATTAGAGTCAAGCAAATGACTAAGACGCTTGCTGCAGGCAATGGATATACAAAAGAACAAAATAGAGAGCCCCCATTTGGCATTTTCTGCATGACTAGTTGATGTGTGTTAGTGTCTTAAGGGAGATATTCTCTGCTGCCCCCATGCTTTTCTTCTGCTGCTATAGTAACCTGTATAGATTCTGGTCACGGCATGGCGGGTCTTACAATCACTAACCATAGGAATCATATTAAATGGGAATTAATGGCATCAACATTAGACATTCAAACCTTATTACTTGCACATTATTGTAAGTGCTGTTAGAGCCCCTTTATGTAATAATTATGGTTCAGCTTAGACGGTTGCTATTTATATATTAAGCTTTCAGAGACAAAAGTTAGTGGAGGTGTGACAGGGTGAAGTCAACCCCTATCAGTTATGCCTGGGAGACATATGTCTGAGTGCTTCATCCAGCACTCAGAAGGGTTAACTGAGGTGGAAGCTAGGTAATCAGGATGTAATCTGACACCTGATAAGCAGCAAAGGTATAAGATGATGTTGTTACTGGCAGTAGCTGCCTGCCTTAGACCAGAGCACACGGCTATATGTGCTGCTAGCCAGACGGATACATCAAACTAACTACTGCAACCAAAGTAAGACTTGTTCATTTGTTTTTCCTGACTGCTTAAAAGACACTTACGGTTTGGTTATGGTTTAGCCAGCCAGCCTGCTAGGTAGGCCTGGTGTGTTAGTCAGTCCTCCCAATGTGGAGCAGGATTTGTTTTGTTTAAAGGGACAGTGTACCCGCATGTTATGTATGCTGTGGAGAAATAAAGCCACTGAACGTTTTCATTATCCTGAAACTATACGTGTGGACTGTTCCCTGACCTCGGCTACAGGCCGTCCTGCCACAGGAGGTAAAGAGGGGATGTGGGATCAGGGTTGGGCAATGAAATGTTGAGATTAAGTGGAGGGCTCAACATGTTATATTGGTGTTGCCCCCCCCCCCTTTCTGGGGACTACTAATTAATGTAAGGGGTTTACAGTATTAATGGGTTAACTGGGTGGGATCACTCTGGTATTGCCCCTCCGTCGTGTGATGTAGGATGACTGTGCAGACGAGCTTGCCACTCCCTTGTATGTCTTGTGATTAGTGATGTCACCATAGAGAGATAGAAGGCTATAAATAGCTCCACATAATGTTCTATAAACAGGTCCCTCAGAGTTCTGGCAGAGGGCCTCACTGTGAGTCCTGTAAATATGTTTATGAGAGACTGAGCACTGCCATGTACATAGCCAATTTGATGTAAATTCCTTTAGAGCCATGCAAGGAGGCTTCCATTTGGAAAATAGTAGAGCTTTTGTTGCCAGTTGGAAGTACTGGAACCCATTATGGAGTTATGGGTACATGGTAGACGATTGAGGACCTTAGTTTGTGTGCAAATTGTATTTGGGGTTGCACATAATATATACAATGTACCATACAAGACTATAGACAACTACCACAACACAGCTTGACGGTGTTTGAGAGCAGGCGAGGAGCAACCTGGGAAAATTACCAGGAGCAGAGTATTCAAGTTTGTGTTATAAACTGGTTGACAATATACAAAAAGATTGTTTTACAAGAAATTGGTTGTTATGTTAATATTAAAAAAAAGAACAAAAGGGGAACTTACAAAATGCAAAACTATTGTAACAAAATAAAATACATTGTCAATAAGTAGCTTCCCCATGTAAAAATGGAAATGTATAACACGTACAAGATTGTAAGTTCCTTAATAAAAAAGATTTTATATATATATATATATATATATATATATATATGTCATAGGACAAGCTTTCGAGAGTTCTCCTCTCTTCTTCAGGTCAAGCAATACTGATTTACACAGTGTAAATCAGTATTGCTTGACCTGAAGAAGAGAGGAGAACTCTCGAAAGCTTGTCCTATGACATAAATTGTTAGTCCAATAAAAAAGGTATCACCTAATACTGAAGAACTCATTTATTCTGCACTATCGCAACTGGACTAACACGGCTACTTTCTGCTTTATATATACATATATATATATTATATATATATATATACACACACAATGTATGAATGTATGTATATATTTTTTTTATACAACCCAAATAAAGTATGCATTGCTTAAAAAAAAAAATAATAATAATAGAATACAGGGAATTATAGTACAATAAATACCATAAACCTGAACGCACACAGCAACAAAATGAACCCCTGCCCTGGAGAGCTCAATCTGATACTTCTCTCTTCATTTTGCATCCCTGAATGTTTGTAATGATTGTGCCCCTTTGACAGGACGCTGTTGTTCATGTCTGTTTTTTTATATTGGCTGATGGATATTTGTGCTTTAACAAACTGGGTGCTTGAGGCCTGGACTCGCTGAGTTAAAGCTTGAAGATTGGCTTGGGGTGATGTGAGATGAGATGTCATTAGTGGGGGATGGATGAATTGAGCATCAGTGGTAGGAAGTGACAGCGGTTGGTAGCGACTACTCCCTATACGGTGAGGTTTTTAGAATAAGGTTATACATTGGAGGCATTTGGGTTCAGGAGACCGAGAAGAGAAATGGGGTGGACAACAGAACTCCAGCTGTACCCTGGATAACAAAATGAAAGCCACAATACTGGGGGGAATTCACTGGATTGCTGGGTAAGAAGCTAACGAGCCAGACTGTCTTTTGACGAGAGAGTAACACAGACCTTGAGGATCTGAAAATGTAGTGTGGCTTCTGACAGCCCCCTCATATAGACACATTCTGTGTGGGATTTCTCCTGCCTGTTACAGTGATGCCACCACACAATGGATTTAAGTGCTAGGGATACCATGAAGATATTACATGAAATCTGACTTCAATATGTTTCACAGGTGCAGTCGGTAACATATGGACAGAGAGAGTAGTTTGTGGAAACAAACAGCACAGCGCTTCAAAAAACTTTTAAGCTGTATATAAATAAAATGTTTATACAATGTTTCTGTTGTGGCCTTAATCAAAGGCTAAAAAATGTCGGTAAGCAAAAATAGGATATGAAATATAAATCCCTGTGAGTCCCGTTTTGTATTCCAAAAAAGCTTTTGTAAAGGTGTTCATTTGCCATCAGTGCATATGAAACAAAGTAATCATAGTTGACTCCTATGTTAAATGATTGAGATATTTAGGCAATTGGATCACTGATGGAATGCAAACACCGTCTCCATTGACATATCAACTCCACATGGAATTCAATAGATGGTGGATAATCAATGAAAAGATAGGGTGCTCACGGGATCTCCTTCTTGGGATACCGCAATTGACGTGGTCCAGCCGGTGTCCAGTCCAAGATTAGAAGAAAGAAAAAAAGATGGTGGTGCACAATCAAAGAGAACACACTAGTAATTAAGCTCTTATAAAAATGTATCGGCACATGTGGTACAGGATAAAAACACTGAGTGTATGGAAAATTGGCTTGGTATAAGGTAGAGTATGAGTTGGTTAGTTGGATTCCCAGGTAGTTGATGGGATCCCTCAGCCATTTAAAATTGAAATTCCCTGATAATGTTATCAGTGTCGAGGGGAGATTGATGTTGAGCACTTCTGACTTACTCTTGTTTCCTTTGAAACCTGTGATCTGTTTTCAAAATCGTCTAAGACTTTATATAGAGAAGGGAGTGAAATACTGTATGTGGATTAGTTAAAGTTAGCATTACAGTATGTTGTCTGCAAGTAGACTATTTGTAGGCTAATGGTTCTACTGTTATGGCAAACAATAGTGGTGAGAGAGGGCATCCCTGCCTGTTTTTTTTATAGATATACTAGCTTATATACCTGGCGTTGCCCGGGATAACATTTTCCCGCTCCGCCTCGCTCTACGCTCACCCCCCTCCTTTCACATCTCTATTTCCCCCCCTTCACAGTTCCAATTTCCCCCCCTCCCCCCCGCCTTCATAGCTCTGTGGCGACGGGTCACTGGGGGGGTGGCCGGGAGGGTTGGGATTCCCCCCCCCCCCTTCACAGCTAGGCGGCGTCTCCCTGGGTGGGCGGGTTGGAATCTCCCCCCCTTCAGAGGTTAGCGGCGGTTGCTCATCTTTGGTTAGTGATTTCCCCCCCCCCCTTCCTTCAGAGCTCAGCAGCAGTGTGTCACTATTGATTCTCCCCCCCCCCCCCCAGTTGCAAGCGGGAGGGTTGTGCGGCTCACTGCAGGTGGGTTAGTGACAGGGTGCGGTGGCACCCTGCGGGTATCTCTGCGGCGGCTGACTTTGGGTGCGGTGTGTATTGTATGTCTTTATTTATATAGCGCCATTAATGTACATAGCTCTTCAGGGGGGGTGGCGGCAGCGGACTTACTGTGGGGCGAAGTGTCCACTGTGGTGGCGGGTGGCGTCGGGGGGGGGGGGGGTGGCACACGAGTGAGCGCCTCCCCTTGCACATCATCACCCCCCCTCCCCTTGCACATCATCGCCCCCCCCCTCCCCTTGCACATCATCGCCCCCCCCTCCCCTTGCACATCATCGCCCCCCCCTCCCCTTGCACATCATCGCCCCCCCTCCCCTTGCACATCATCGCCCCCCCCTCCCCTTGCACATCATCGCCCCCCCCTCCCCTTGCACATCATCGCCCCCCCCTCCCCTTGCACATCATTGCCCCCCCTCCCCTTGCACATCATCGCCCCCCCCTCCCCTTGCACATCATCGCCCCCCCTCCCCTTGCACATCATCGCCCCCCCTCCCCTTGCACATCATCGCCCCCCCTCCCCTTGCACATCATCACCCCCCCCCCCTTGCACATCATCGCCCCCCCCTCCCCTTGCACATCATCGCCCCCCCCTCCCCTTGCACATCATCGCCCCCCCCTCCCCTTGCACATCATCGCCCCCCCTCCCCTTGCACATCATCGCCCCCCCCCTCCCCTTGCACATCATCGCCCCCCCCCTCCCCTTGCACATCATCGCCCCCCCTCCCCTTGCACATCATCGCCCCCCCTCCCCTTGCACATCATCGCCCCCCCCCTTGCACATCATCGCCCCCCCCCCTTGCACATCATCGCCCCCCATCCCCTTGCACATCATCGCCCCCCCCTCCCCTTGCACATCATCACCCCCCCTCCCCTCGCACATCATCACCCCCCCTCCCCTTGCACATCATCACCCCCCCCTCCCCTTGCACATCATCACCCCCCCTCCCCTTGCACATCATCACCCCCCCTCCCCTTGCACATCATCATTCCCCCCTCCCCTTGCACATCATCATTCCCCCCCCTTGCACATCATCATTCCCCCCCTTGCACATCATCATTCCCCCCCCTTGCACATCATCATCCCCCCCTTGCACATCATCACCCCCCCCCTGCACATCATCCCCCCCCTTGCACATCATCGTCCCCCCCCCTTGCACATCATCGTCCCCCCCCCCTTGCACATCATCATCGCCCCCCCCTTGCACATCATCATCGCCCCCCCCTTGCACATCATCATCGCCCCCCCCTTGCACATCATCCTCCCCCCCTTGCACATCATCCTCCCCCCCTTGCACATCATTATCCCCCCCCTTGCACATCATTATCCCCCCCCCTGCACATCATTATCCCCCCCTCCTTGCCCATCATTATCCCCCCCCCCCTTGCACATGATCATCCCCCCCCCCTTGCACATCATCATCCCCCCCTCCCCTTGCACATATCCCCCTGCACCTCACATCACCTCCGATCACGGCGGGACTGCGCGCGCTCGCTCTGCACTTGAGAGTGGGGCCGCGTGTTGTGCAGGCCTGTGCGGAGTATGCAGCGTTCGGGAGAGGTGAGCGGCAGGGAGAGAGGCGAGGGCCGGAAGTGTGCGGTGTGTGGGAGAGAGGCGAGGGCCGGAAGTGTGCGGCGTGCAGGAGAGGCGAGGGCCGGAAGTGTGCGGCGTGCGGGAGAGAGGCGAGGGCCGGAAGTGTGCGGGGTGCAGGAGAGAGGCGACGGCCTGGAGTATGCGGCGTGCGGCCGTGAGAGGTGAGCGGCAGGGAGAGAGGCGACGGTGAGAGGGGCTGATGGTGCGCTTCGAGGGGGGGTGGTAATGCGAGGTACACCGACCAATGAGAGCCGTGGGGGGGTGGGACACAGGGGGGTGAGCCAATGAGAGCCGTGGGAGGGCGGCGGCTGACGGACCAATCAGATTCCCCCTAGACACGAACATACAATTTCAAAAATATAGATATAGATAGATAGAGACAAATCTGATGTGTCTTTTAAATCTTTGCCCATCTTTTTGGAGAATTATATGACTCAAGTTGATGTCAATTTTAACTAAATGGGCCTTTAACTTATGAGAAAAAATATTTGAACGAATGTTGATTTCCACAAAGATACTTTGATATGACATGGAAAACACTTCACATCACAGAATCAGTTTTTATCTTTCCTCCTTATAAACTCATGTGACCCGTCTGGTATTTGGGAAAAGACTTTGATTTGAGGCGTTTTTACAGTGGTTTCACAGTTCAGCGCCATTTCCAAGCATAAAAAGATGGCGTGAAAGGCAGAACACAACACACAATGCTGTAATAATACAATGGTTTATCTGTCTCCACTTAGGAGGCTGCATTTCACCGCAGAGAACTGAAACATGGTACGATAACTCCATTTCAGAAGAGGATATATGAATATATCCCATGTTGTAAAGCTATATGGTTATAAAAAAATAGGTGCAATGTCAATAATGTAGCCATTATGAATCGGACAGTCTTGTGTACTGTACCATATGGCCACTCCAAGAAAGTGGAAGAAGACAGCAAATAAAGATCACATCCAATTTACTGACTTTTTAAGTCAAACCAAACACACTGATCTATGGAGAGAGAAAGATATGGAGAGAAGCTTAATTTGGCACGAACATGAGGGGCATGCTGACAATTTAACAGATAATTACATTTTAAAACATAACAAGTGAGAACGTATGAATCATATCTGTGCATACCAGCCTCCTCAGAAATAGCCATCTGTGCTGGTTTTAAGAACACCTACACAGAATTATGGCATAGCTGCAAAACAGTGATACTGTATGTAGTTTGGTGACTTTTTCCACTCTACGGAAAGGGGAGGACCGAAACATTTAGGGACAAAGCATAGAACTTCAATGAGGCTAATGTGAGTTGACAGAATATGAACCACAATGAACCACGAGACATAATTATACAGACAGCTGTTTCTTTAACGCTTTACAAAAACAAAGCCTGGGCTCTTGTTTTGCTAGCGATAAACTTCATAAGTAACTTGCTGTCAATGCAGATTTTCTATGTAACGCGGGAAGCGATTTTAGACACTTAATTTACTTTGTTTTAATTCACCATTCAATCCTCTCTAACGGTGCATTACAAAGGATTTAAATACATTGAAACTGTAGCTCTCAGGAATTGCTATAGTTCACTAGTTTAAGGTATCAAGATTACTTGAGGACAATCTCTTGTTCTGTATGATAATTGCATGGATTGCTGTGTTGTTTTCATTGGAAGACTTTATCCACCAGTTCCATTGTGTTCCACAGTAAAAGAATTGTCACACTATATTTTTTAACTTGGATTGCTGCCGTTGGTTTGATCGCGATTTCCCACGCTGTAAATATATCCTCATGACCCTAATATCAGATACTAATCAAACTCATTGTTTTCTCCCACTGTAAATAAAGCCCTGCAATCGGAAAATAATGACTGGGCAGGACATTGCCAATTATATGAGAAATAGCGTTATCTGCTTAAAACAGGGTACTCATTATTATTGCTTCTTTAGTATGCACCTCTAGTTCTTTTATTTCAAACTGGCTTTAATATCCCTAACTAGAATGATCCAAATTTGAGAAATATCGCACAAGGTGACCGGCGATTACAGGAATTTCTGTTTCTGGCTCCAAGAAAGTCAGAATCATCCTTTAGAATTCACAGAGTGGTTACAAAGACTGATGCCTCAGAGACATGATACATAGGCTGAGTCCATAGAAGGCACGTCCGGCTGAGCCGTGCGGACGCTCCACGCTGAGCCCCTGCATCCTCCATGAGGATGTCTTTAGAGGGGGCTCACGCGAGCGTCCGCAGGAGTGCTGAGGCGCTGGATTTTTCAGCCGACAGCCAAACTGTTTTTCAGAGCGCTGTCGGCTGAAAACATCCAATCAGCGCAGAGCAGCGTCAACGTCACGGCGCCATGACGTCGGCGTCGTGACGTTGACATCGGTGCGTCGCGGGCGATTGGCCTAGCGACGTCACTGCCCCGCCTCCCTCAGTCTCCCCCTGCCACCCGATCGCGCCCGCTGGCTCGCCTGCATGGGCATGAAATCGCGCAGATTTCAGCAGGCGAGCCTCAGCGTCAGCGCGGCTCAGCCCTGCTACCCCCTCTATGGCCCCAGCCTTACTCAGAGATTAACCAAGCTCCGGTACGAGCTAGCACATATCCAGCGGTAACTGCCATTCTCCTGTATCGGAGCTCAGTGAATCGTAATCTCCACTTCAACTAACTACAGTTGGGTAGCAGTAGTGCCTCTCCCTTTCTGCTAATCCCATAAACGTTGGATGTTGTCCTGGAACAGGATTGCATGTTTCCCTGTTCTGAGGCTGCCAGCACTCAGTCTTAGGCTGAGTCCCCTGTGACGCTGACCGCGCTCATGCATAGATAGCGGTGATGTCACCAACTCTCCAAGCATGAGCAGCAGGTGTCCGTGCTATTTCGCAAGCGCGCGGGGGGGGGGGGGGGGAGGGGAGGGCGTTGCAGGCAAGCTGAGCGAGTTTCAAAGACAGTTTTTTTGTTTACAGAAGCGCCAAGCGTGTGTGAGCATCTGTGGGCGCGCTCCGCGTGAGCGGGGACATCCAAATTTAAATAGCGAGCATTTACCTCATCAAGCATGGCGCGGTCAGCAGCACAGGGGACTCAGCCTAAGGCCGCGCTTATAGTGACGGTGACGCGACGTCGCCCGAAAACAAATACATCGCCACTGCAGCGTGCGCTTATAGTGCGCCCGACAGCGACAAAGTGACGTCACGGAAACTGGAAGCCGGCAAAATTTGATTTTTCAAGGGCTGTCGCGTCACGTTACGGCCCTTGAACAAATCAAATTGCCGGAATCCCGCGACCCCGCCGCCCGGCGAAACATAACTTCGCCGGTGGCGAC
Source organism: Ascaphus truei (assembly GCF_040206685.1). Classification (NCBI taxonomy): domain Eukaryota; kingdom Metazoa; phylum Chordata; class Amphibia; order Anura; family Ascaphidae; genus Ascaphus; species Ascaphus truei. Next base: position 23,427,072 of record NC_134491.1, on the reverse strand, counting down.
GGCGACGGGTGACGTCACCCGCCATCGCCCTCGACGGCACTATAGGCACGGCCTAAGTTTGCAACAAATGTTGCTTTCCCTTGTGGCTTCACAGCAGGTTGCCTTGGCAAAGCCCCTTTCTCTCAGATTGTTGAGCTGTTCCTGGCTCCCCCTGTCCTCCTGCTAGATGGCTTAGTCCAAGCTGTATTTCCTGTTAGCCCAGACAAGCATGCTTCCTTTTGGAACCAGCAGCCTTCAGGATCAGTCGCTTGTCCCATCTCCTGATAGAATTATCTTAATTTACTTCTCCCTCACTTTTGCCATTTGCCCAGTTTACCGCCTTTTTCTTGTTGTTGTAGTTTTGCAATAAAAGCACGAAAGATAAGAATGACTCAGTGTCCATCTACGGGGAGTGAGTTAAACTACCTGACTCTACCACTTGCCACAGTGTGCAGAAGTCAGAATAGATGCGTTTGGATATTTTCATTCGGAGCCCTTCATGCTATTGTTTGCAGGATAGATCACAGTTTAGTGTGTGGGAGACAGGTGTAAAGTATTATGTAGATTGTAGAATATCATTTTTTTTTATGAATACTTCCAAATGTAGGTTGGTTATGCTTTTGTGTAGTACGTTTTTCTGTTGTGATGCTGAAAGGGGGAATAACACCTTTCTTGGCAAAGCATTGCATGGTCCTATGGACGTGTCAGTGTTATTGTAGGAACAGGATGAATCATAAGATATTTTTACAGACACTGATTTTCTAGCACAATCTTGCTAATGAGTCAGTGATAGATTTAAAGCAGAAATACGGGTTTCAATTTTTGTATTTTTTTATTTATTGTAGGATTGAAGCAGGGAGTCCTGTAAACCAGCACTGCGCAAACTGGGGGCGCAAGATTTGCTAGGGGGGGGGGGGCACGGTGGTTACAGAGGCCCCACGCCCTTCCCCAAGGCATTTAAATTAAATGCCGGGGGAGGCGTGAGGCCTCTGTAACGTCCCTTACCTGCTGCCAGCTGGGTTTTTGGCGACGCCGTGAGGTCATGTGACGTGACGCGTCGTCATGACAACGTGCGTCAAATGACGTTGCGTGGTCATGTGACGTCACATGACCCGCGACATCATTTGACGCTGGGTTCTAAGCCAGGGGGGGCGTGAATGCTGGGGCTCTCAGGCATGGGGGCGCACGCTAAAAACTTTGCGCACCCCTGCTCTAAGCTGAACTGTGTTCATTTCAGCTCCAGGAACCCCCTGCTTCCAGAGATACTTACCTCCGTAGGGGGTGCCGGTATCTCTGCAGTCAGAGAAACTGTGTGCCTAACATAATGGCGGCGTTTAAATGTCACACAGGCCAATAAGACGCCGTGACGTAATTTGGTGCGGCTTGCTATTTTGACCCACATGACCGGGGACATTTAAACTGACAAGAGATACTGGCACCCCATACGGAGGTAAGTATCCCTGGGAGCAGGGGGTCCCAGAGCTGAAACTAACACAGCTCAGGAGACCCTCTGCTTCAAACCTGTAAGTAACAATAAACATTTTACAAAAATGAAACGCGTATTGCTGCTTTAAATTACAGGAATAAGAAACACTGACATAATAAGGAATTTATTTCCTGCCACAATGTGATACATACATATGTTTTTGAGGTACTGTACTCTTTATTTACTTTCACTGAACACATACAGTACACATTTAACAAAAAATACTCAACATGTTAAGGATAGGAAAGATTGGGGGAGGAGGGAAGGGAAACTCACGGCCAACTCCAGTCCTCAAGGCCCACCAGCAGGTCAGGTTCTCAGGATATCCCTGCTTCAGCACAGGTGGCTCAATCAGTGGCTCAGTCAAAGGCTGAGCCACCTGTGCTGAAGCAGGGATAGCCTTAAAACCTGACCTGTTGGCACCCCTGTTCTAGAGAGTACAATAATAAAATAAAGAACCATCAGGTCTCACTTTACATTAAAAACATTAAAATAAACATTAAAAATAACATTAAAAACATAGCATTCTGATAAATGTCAATGATTCATTTGTTAAAACCAATTACAACATTTCCCCAGCAATCTTGATAAGTTCTTACATAGAGGCGTTTAAACAGGGCTAAACATTTTTTTTTTTTACATAGGATTGAAGCAGGGGGTCTCCTGAGCTGGACCCCATTCATTTCAGCTCCATGAACCCCCTGCTTCCAGAGATATTTACCTCCTAAGGGGGCGCCGGTATCCCTCTGCTTTTCAAAGCTCCCGCATCACACAGGCCAATGGAAGGCCGCGCCTATGGCGTCACAGCTTCCTATTGGCCCGCAGGGAGCGGGAGCTTTCAAAAACGGCCATTGCGTGATCCCTGCAGAGCAGCTACTGGAACTTCATACAGAGGTAAGTATCTCCAGAAGCAGGGGTCAGGAAATTAAAAGCTCAGGAGACCCCCTGCTTCAATAGAATGTTAAAAATTCACCGGCTTGGGTTGCCACTTAAAACCTGATGCAAAGTGAGGGGAGAAAGTTCCCCCCCGGCCTTTGCAGTAGATATGAGCGATAAGCCTCTAAATGTCACAATTTCTTCTCTCCAAACAAAATAAATCATTTTATTTTGCAATCATTCTAAATAATCCTAAATAGAAAATTCATATTAGTAGTAATCCGGCCTTGTGACGGTAGGGGTAGATTTGGCTGCTTTGAAAAAAGGTTAAGCCCCCCATTACCCCTACCTGTCAATAATATAATGTGTAGCCTGGTCCCAGCACTTCAGGGACCAGGGGTTAACTTTGTATTCAGGATGAAATGTAACTCTTTTCATGTTACATTTAACCCACCAATCAGGGGGCCAAGTAACAATGGAGACACCTGCCATTGACACTCCCTATGTGTATCCGTGATGTCACCAGGGGGTATAAAAGCTGGGGAGGGAAACCCCTGTTAGTTACAGTTCCAGGCACGAGTGCATAAGGTTCCTGTTGTGCCTGTTGTGCCTGTTGTGCCTGTAATGGGGTTCTGGTAGCAGTTCCTGTTAGACACTGCGTGGGAGCAAAATGGGGAAAACATCCTAACAGAGGTCCCCTCACCTAGGCCTTTAGGGTTTTCCCCCCAGTTACCCCAGTTGAGGAAGTGTGTGTTTTATGGGTTGGACAGTTGTGCATACCATTTTCCAACAAATTAATTTGTATTAACTCTGTAGTTCTGTCCGGCGAGTTGATCCCTGGTGTGTTTGTCCTGGCCTCCCGTGACAGGCCTAGCTCCCGTGACAGGTCTAGCTCCCATGACAGGTCTAGCTCCCGTGACAGGCCTAGCTCCAGTGACAGGCATAGCTTGTATATTTGTTTCGAAAAGTGGAACGCCGTTTTTGCCTCTCTTCCTAGGCATGCTCAAACCCTCAACGTTGTGTGTTAATATATTAACTTGCAGTTGAGAAATTAAATAGAGATTACAAGTATCCCTGTGAGTAGAGAGTTAAATTCTCCTGGGTGCAAAACTCCTGCAAAAATAGCACCAGATTTATACAAGAAGGAATCCCATTAAAGGCTTAACAGGAACACAAGAAGCGGTTTGCTTGGACTTAAATCATGTTTTAATAAAGCAAATCTTCAAAGAAACAATTTTAAGAATGTACTTAGAGGTGTAAAGCCCTAGGATAATAGCTCTTTTGTAGTACATTAATGAACTTATTTGAAAGCCACATTACCTAGGACTGAGGTGAGCAACTCTGTAGCCAATACCACATGTGGCTAATTGAAGTTTGCCAAAAAAAGCTTAAAAAAAATATGACCTAGATCTGATAAAACTCGCTTCTATTACAAAGGACGGTGCACCCGCAATGATTGGAAGAAAATCGGGATTTGTTTCTCGTTTGAAGCAGCATTTGAGTGAGAATGGCGTGAAAAACATGCTGCCCTCCTTCCATTGCATTCTGCATCAGGAGAATCTGTGTGCTCAGATGCTCGGAACCAACACGTTGAAAACTGTGATGGACAAGGTTGTGACAATCGTGAATTACATCCGAAGTAGCAGTTCCCTCATCCATCGACAGTTTGTTGAGGCCTTGAACGATCGTGGCGATTGTGATTTCGAGGATCTTACTGACTATGCAAATGTGAGATGGTTGAGCAGAGGAAAAGTTCTGGAACGGTTTACCTATTTGCTTCCTCAAATTAAAGATTTTCTTGTTGAGAAACGTCAGATAGAAAATTTTTCTGACATTGAGAACCCTTCATGGCAGTGTGATTTACATTTTCTGTGCGATATCATGGCTCACTTAAATGAATTAAACCTGAAGCTGCAGGTAAAGGGTAAAGTAATATGTGAGCTGGGGCAGCATACTCAAGAATTCAAGTCAAACTGAACTTCATTCTGGTACAAAATCAGAAGGACGATTTGACCCATTTTGCAAACTTGACTAGATTTCTAATTTAAAAATGAGGAGTGTGGTCTACTCGACGTGAAGCTGCAACTCTACAGAAACTGGATAAAAAACCAGTCCCAGAAATTTGAATCACGTTTTTCTGATTTCAATGACTTCCAATTGTCATTTAAATTCTTGAGTGACACATTCCACTTTGATATTACAAATTCAAGCAAAGACATTTCCACCCTTCCGTCTTTGGACAAGCTTGAAGATGATTTGCTTTCTCTTCACCGTCTGGAACACTTGAAAATGTACCTGAATTCTTCAGTCACAGATATGTGGAAATCTATTCTGACCGACAACGATCTGCCAACTTTGAAAATGGGCATTTCAAAATGATTGTCCATTTTTGGATCAACGTGGGTGTGTGAATCGACGTTCTCTATGATGGGATTCATCAAGTCAAAATACAGATTTCGAATTGTTGATGTCAATTTCGAAGGCTGAGTTAAGATGTGCGTTGAGTTCAGATATTCAGCCAATGTTACTGCAACTTGTCAGAAAGAAGGATTGTCACATTTCGCATTAAATTATCTTACATTTTCAATTTGAAGAATTTTCATCATTTGCGTCTCAGGCAGTTGTAACTGAGAAGTCAAAGTGTACATGTTGTGAATAAACTTGTTCAAACAGTGTGTGTTGTGTTAAATGTTCGATTGAGCAACCTAATTCCTCAATTTTTACATGGTGTGGCTATTTTCACTTCTCATTCACCACACCTGTGGCTACATTGAAAATTAGGTTGCCCACCTATGACCTAGGATATATACTGTAGCTTGAGGACCACAATTCCTCTTTACCTTAGAGGCTTGTTATACTGTATAACAACAAAAGACCGAGCTTACGCAGCACTCCCAGTTGCATTTATTTTTCATCACAGGATTGAAGCAGGGAGGTTTCTGATGCTGAACTGCATTCATTTCAGCTCCAGGGAATTGTGTGCCTAACATAATGGCAGCTTAAATGTCCCACGGGCCAATAGGAAGCCATGACATCATACGTTGCAGCTTCCAATTGGGCAGCCTGACCGGGACATTGAAACTGCACAGGGTTAACAGCACGATTATGAAAGGTAAGCATCTCTGGAAGCAGGGGGTCCCCGAAGCTGAAATTAGGTGACCTACGGGGCTCATTTTATGTTGGCGTCCCGGGCATGTATCCGGCCAGCCGCGCACCGGTAAACTGGCCCTGGTGTGCTGAACAATTTGATGCGTCTCCCGTGTTGTATGGGATCACACTTTAAGGCTGCGCTTATAGTGACGGTAACGGCGACGTTGCGGTTGCTGCAAAAAAATAATTGAAGTGACTTCCAGTGATCGCGACCAAGCCGTCATGCCATGGCGCCTACTATAAGCGCACGCGACTGGGTCAATACATGTGTTTTGACGCAACATCGTGTCGCCGTCGCCTAATGTAGCGATCCAGCATCTGTCTTCACTTCCTCCATTTTGAACGCAGTTCCTGCACCATTTGGCACGCTGTGCACCGCCATTACCCTCCCCCTTGGGAGAACATTTTTTATGATCATCTGGGGCTGAGTGCACGCTCCCTGCAGGATTCCGGAAAACACAGGTCGTGAGTACCTCATTTTTGATCGATATGCTATGGACTTTCAAGTTTACACATTATTGGGCTAGCTCTAGGGGTTATTGTGTCAGCGGATTAAGGGGTCTGGATCCCCATTCACATGGGCTTCTTAAACATCCAAAACATATCAATTTCATCACATACCATTTACATGGGAGCCTCTATGACCATTTATTGAATAGTACTCACATTCATTTACCTGGATACAGCAACAAATGATACAATACTGTTTTTTGAAAACAAACAAATAATTATTGTTATTATTATGGATACATTATGGATACATATGCAGACCCTGAGCCCTGGTTAGGAGGCTTTCCTCCGTTTTTCTGTATGGGAGCAGTTATTTTGTGTGTTTATAGTGTTAAATTATACATTAATCTCACCATTTTCATGCACGTTTAGAGTTTGTTTATTTATTTATAAAATGTGTTACCAGGAAGTAATACATTGAGAGTTACCTCTCGTTTTCAAGTATGTCCAGGGCATAGAGTTATGACAAATAATACATGGTTACAAATACAGTTACATAAATTAACAGGGTATACATTATATACAAGATAAGATACTAGTGAACTTAGAGAAGCTATGAGTAGTTTTCATTTGTATCTATTTGTACGTACCTGCCAATGCATCATTAGTAACAGCAGCATTTTGTTACGGACACGTAATATGCTTAATATAGGCGGTAACAAAACACAGCACAGAATTCTAGCTTTCCTAACTGATTTTTCACTTTGACAGCTAGAAATAACCCAACACAATGAGCGGGCTGCAATCTGGAGAGCTAAATGTTTCTGGAAAGGGAGGATTTGAGGCCAGCAGCGAGCACCCACCTGTTACCTTGGTGATCGAGATTCTAATCCACTTTTGACACTCACCCAAAACATAAAAAATGTTCTCAGCTGCTGGGACTAGTTTATTTTGCGCAGGTCTGACAGGCCCCAATTGTGTGTGTATATTTCTAGAAGATAACACATGGGGGAAGGTAAAATTGCAGTCTAATTTCAGCATTCTGAATGGAAAACATCCATCCAAGATACGTAAAGAGACACAACAAACAACATCTTATTCTTTAGATTATGCCAGTGGGGGGAGGGGGGAGGTTGATATTTTAGGCACCAGTTGAATAAATTATAACCGTATTTAACAGCAAAGTGCAAATATCTAATCATCTAAAAAGGTGTCTAATAATGCCTGTTTGTGAGTGCCTCTGCTGACCCTGCATGCTTGTTACACACACATATATATCCTTAAAATATTCATTGTAAGCAATACTATACTTCAGGTACCCTTTAAAAACCTATATAATGTTTAAAATCTCCCCCTAACTAACATCCTTTTTGTTTACGGGATTGGAACCTGAGAGCCCTTCGGAGCTAAGACATGCTTTTTTCAGCTCCGGTGAAACACCCGTTTCCAAGGTACTCACCGATGAAGTTACCAGTATTACTCCCTGGTTTTAAGGGGGGGGGGTTTAAAAATGGCCGCTAAAGGAAACCGCAACCGATGATGCCAATTCAAAGGCAATTTAAACCCAGCAATTTCACTAGTAAATATCTCTGGAACTGGGTGGAGGGACCCCAAAAGCTGAATATAGCAGCCTTGGGGGACCCCGTGGTTTCCATCCTACAAATAAGGGGGGGGGGTGCACAAAACAAGCGAGTAGAAGGGATTACTGCTTAAATGAGGTAATGCTTAAGAAATATCATCCAGCTCGGCCTTCGTGAGCACGCGAGTTGTTGGCCTATTTCATGGTTCCAGATCATTATGGACGGATCAGACAATCCTACTGTATTTGAACGTCGTAATAGATTTGTTCAGAGGCAAACAGCAATGTCCTCCATCTGGATTGCATGCTGTAAATCAGGGGATACTCCTGTCCTTTATCGTTTTTAGCTTATTTGCAACATTTTATGGGTGTAAACGTCATTCTCCTTAGACTTTGTCAATGAACTGGGTGACTAGGGTTGCCAGGTGTCCAGTATTGAACCTGTCCTGTATTTGGACACTTTGTCCAGTAGAAACTGAGAGGTAATACTGGACATGTATGTGTATACGGGTATTACCTCTCTGGGTGTGTATGTGTATACCGGTATTACCTCCCTGGGCGTGTATGTGTATACGGGTATTACCTCTCTGGACATGTATGTGTATATCGGTATTACCTCTCTGGGCGTGTATGTGTATACCGGTATTACCTCTCTGGACATGTATGTGTATACCGGTTTTACCTCTCTGGACATGTATGTGTATACCGGTATTACCTCTCAGGGCGTGTATGTGTATACCGGTAATACCTCTCTGGGCGTGTATGTGTATACCGGTATTACCTCTCAGGGCGTGTATGTGTATACCGGTATTACCTCTCTGGACATGTATGTGTATACCGGTATTACCTCTCTGGGCGTGTATGTGTATACCGGTATTACCTCTCTGGACGTGTATGTGTATACCGGTATTACCTCTCTGGGCGTGTATGTGTATACCGGTATTACCTCTCTGGGCGTGTATGTGTATACCGGTTTTACCTCTCTGGACATGTATGTGTATACCGGTATTACCTCTCTGGACATGTATGTGTATACCGGTTTTACCTCTCTGGACATGTATGTGTATACCGGTATTACCTCTCAGGGCGTGTATGTGTATACCGGTAATACCTCTCTGGGCGTGTATGTGTGTATACCGGTATTACCTCTGTGGGCGTGTATGTGTATACCGGTATTACCTCTCTGGACATGTGACCTGACCGCCTTGGGGGGTCGCGGGATTTCCCCGAGCAGGGAGAGAGAAGGGCTGTTGCTAATGGGTGGGGCAGCTTCCTCCATCATGATTGGCTGCTGCTGGGTAATGCAGCCAATCAGGTGGAGGTGTCAGAAGTCTGGGGATGGGACCAAAGAGAGGAGGAAACCACATGGAGCCGTGAGAGGTGAGTGGGGGGTTATGTGTGTGTGTGTGTGTGTGTGTGTGTGTGTGTGTGTGTGTGTGTGTGTGTGTGTGTGTGGTGTGGCATGTCGCACCTTTCACTATTGTAGCATGTATTTTTGGAGAAGCCCCCTGGCAGCCATATGGGTGACATAGAAACAAGATGCAAGAAACGGTGGGATAAACGTAGTGGTAATGGTGCTGTCAATGAAATGGGAGGACCCAGTGCTTGCCTCTTGAGATTTTGGATAAGCTATGTTACGACCCTATGCCGGGGCGGGCAACTCCAGTCCTCAAGGGCCACCAACAGCTTGGAGTTTCAAGATATCCCTGCTTCAGCACAGGTGGCTTAATCAGTGAATCAATCCTGAAAACCCAACCTGTCGGTGGCCCTTGAGGACTGGAGTTGCCCATCCCTGCCCTATGCCTTCAATGCATCAAAAACGGGAATGGTTGAACTGGTAAATTCTACCTACTGTACAAGGGCTGTGTACACTGACAGTTCCATATAAATGATAATATAATAATGAAGAAAGCGGAGAGGAGCCCGGCTCCATCACACTGCAGGGTAGCTGCAACGGGAAAGTCTGCATCCAATTTGAACAAGATATGCAAATGGGACTGTTTTACATACATTTGCATTTTGTTACAATATTTCATCAGTTTAAAGTTGACATCAATGATGTATCTCTTTTAATTGCAACCCAGCAGCCGCCTGCGCTAGATGATGTCTTTATTAACTACCAGATGTTCTTACTGTTTGTACAAGATTTGAAGACAGCACAGGTAGCTTCTTGGACACCTGATAATTATTTACTACATGCAAAAGGCCGCTGCAATTAAGAGTCATCTTTAAAATCCTTCCAAGTCCAGTGGATCTCAGATAGTGGTGCTCGGTCAACTGTGAACTAGACAACAAACTATAATAATAATAGCATGTTCTTGTATAGCGCTGCTAGTTTTACGCAGCGCTTTACAGAGACATTTTGCAGGCACAGGTCCCTGCCCCGTGGAGCTTACAATCTATGTTTTTGGTGCCTGAGGCACAGGGAGATAAAGTGACTTGCCCAAGGTCACAAGGAGCTGACACCAGGAATTGAACCAGGCTCCCCTGCTTCATACTCAGTGCCAGTCTGTGTCTTTACTCACTGAGCCGCTCCTTCTCCCTTCTATCACTGCTGGCTGTGCTTCCTGCACGCTGGTTTGTGACATGCTGCTTTGTAGACTTTGGCTCACTATGTTCTCTGCCATTATTATTTACATTGAAAGTATGCTAATGTATTTACAGCAAATAAACATACCACGTTGTGAGCACATTCACACGTCTCGGACAGGTGTGCGATCCCATCTTTCCCCATTATCTCTTAGCATATGTTTCCACTGCAGCCAGGGATTCTGGGTAATGACATGCAAATGGACGTAATGTGTCACTTTTTGCTTCGTGTAAATTTTAACTTGGAACCCCTATCAGCTTATGCCTGCCGGATTACACAGCTTTCCAGCACTACTTGGGTTAAAGAAGTGCAGAGCCAGTAACCCTGCTCACAGACAGCTGTTTCCGCCTTTTGGGTCTCATCGGTGTGAGGATGGTTGTACTGGTTTTGCAATGTGAAGCTGGTAGTGGCTATAAGCAGGCACTTGTATTTACAGATGTTGGAGACTCCGTCGTCACCCCTTGGTGCATTACGGTGGCATATGTTATAATATCTTGCACGACACCTGCCATAGATTCCTATAGAAACTCTGATATCTGCTGGAACAATGTTACATACTACACCTGTAGGTATCTGAGCAGAGCAGAATGAGGCAAACTATCCTGACATACAATTATTCTAGAAAATCCCAACAAAGTATTGTAACTATATCAAAATGAAGGTACTGAGTACACTCACAAATAATTATTGATGTTGCATAAAGATGGACTTGATTTTGCCCATTCAGTGATACAGTATGGGGAAGCTCATTACACACTTGTGATGTGTTTGCAGTACAATTTAAACACCCACAACCTGTTTTAGTTTCGCATGAAAAGATAGGGAAGTTCAAAGTCCCTAAACACGTGGTCTCAAAGGATCATGAAGAAGCCACATTATTCGCAATGCCAAAAATGTTCTAACAGACTCTGACCTACTAGTTACCCTGAATCCACGATCGTTCTCTATGGAATGGAAAAGGCACACCCTACATCATTACTTCATTTCAACAAGATCCAGACACAGTGCGTAAAGTCGGAAGGCGAAAATACTATTAATAAAAAGAGCAGCAGGTTCAGCATTTGGTAGGACTTGTTTAAATTACAATACATATTGGTGAGTGATGCCCCATCTCAATGATCCATCTCCAAAGTGAATATGGACCCATAATATTATGAAACACTAATCTGTATTTATTTTAGCTGTGAAGAATAAAAGGCGGGTCATGTCTGTCTTCACTCCCACGGGGCCATGTTGAAGAAGAGGTGCGCTCAACTACAGTCCTCAACGGCCATCAACGGGCCAGGTTTTAAGGATATCCCTGCTTCAGCAGAAGTGGCTCAATCAAAATGACTGAGCCGCTGATTGAGCCACCTGTGCTGAAGTAGGGATATCCTTAAAACCTGGCCTGTTGGTTGGCCTTCTACAGCAGGTGGAGTTGAGCACCCCTGCTGTAGAAGTTTGCCCTTGAGTGTTAGAGTCTGACTCTGCAGGAGTAAGGTGAGAGGTGAGAGACCCTTCTGGTAGGAGATGGAACCGTTCAGAAACACCCTAATGGCCCCATCAATCATCCGACAAAGTGTCCTGGCTACAAAACAGGTGTGAAAAAACACAACTAACTTTGTCACTAGAAAATAATCCAATTTAAAACAATAGGATTTTCAACACTCGTTTTGATGCAAGTTGCATGCAGTTTTGCAGTTGGGAGACGTTGAAAATGAACCCTACCTATGAGTAAAAAGCATTTGCTTTGTGGGGGTTGTTAGAAATCCTGGATGTTAGCAGAAGTCAAGAATAACATGAACCCACAGAAAAGCTTGTGTAAGCTTCCAATAAATTACATCCTCTTCTGTACTCCCCTTGAAGAATAATGCCCATTGATTACTTAGAAGGTTGGTCTAATATTGATTGCAAATGAAACTGAAATATTGACCAGTGAATTAGGAATTTGGAAGGCTGAGTAAGGCAAATATGCATAATGGGCTAACACAACACAGAAGGGATAGTATCCGTGCAGGAGGAGGGGGCTGAGAGAGAATGCGAGGAATGCTTATTCTGGGATAAGATTTGTAATGACTATTGTATAACCATGAGGTATACAGTAAATATGTAACTGCACAGCTTTGCACAGAGAACCGCATATCAAGAATCTAACAATGCTGGAATGAAACTACACACTGGTGGCCTAAGAAGTGATCTGTTGCATGTCCATGGAATTTATCAACACTTTCTTAAAATAGTCTTATGCTCCGGGTACATTATCTGTGGAGCCAACATAAAGATACTGCTCACATACTGTATAATGTACTTTGTAAACAACTGTTACTGAAAGGGTAACAAGATTTGATGGAAAACTGGAGCTAATACATGAATGTATCCTAGGGCTCCTAAGGAATTACTTATTACTGTAGAAAATGTTTTACCAGCAAATAATATGTTGAGAGATACCTCTCGTTTTCAAGTATGTCCTGGGCACAGAGTTATGTTGACAATAACATTGTTACACATTATGTGAACAGAGGTTATACATTATAGTTACAGACATTTCATGTACAGTTAGAGACAATATATATATTATGGGAGTTGTTGGAGCATTTCTCAGTGGTCTGTGTTGTAGTTACATTGTAGGACAAAGCAGCATATTGAGTTGTAGAGGGGGTCTAGCTTCCTAAGGTGAGTTTGGGGTACTGTACCATATACTATTCCCCCATAATCTATAATTGGCATTAGCATCGCTGTGCGATGCATTTTTTACCAACGGGTTTAGGGAGGATTTGTTCCTATAAAGCAGGGGAGCGCAAACTTTTTGTGCTGTGCCCCACTGTCTTCCCTGCTGCGTCACCCGCGCCCCCTCCCTACCTTAGAACTGCATGAAATGACATTGCAGGGTCATGTGACGTCACGTCACGTGACCCGCAGCGTCATTTGATGCTGCGTTGCCATGGTGATGCGTCACAGAGCGGCTGAATCTGGGTAAGTAAACTGTTGCAGAGGCCTCACGTGATCCTCTGGCATTTAATGTAAATACCGCGGAGAGGAGCGCGGGGCCTCTGCAATGGCCCACGTCCCCCCAGAAAAATCTCCCGCCCCCCCTGGGGGGCACGACCCCAATTTGCACACCCCTGCTATAAAGTATACCCAGTTTGGCATAGGTTTTGAATGTCATGAGGTATTATGTATTTTATTCCATTTGGTGCTTAAGGGGTTAATGAGCTACAGGTTGAAGATAAAAAATACAATATATATTGGGTTTATGACAAGCCCAGGCTTGTTCCAGGTTGTGCTTGGCTTCAAAAAGAGCTTAATTGGGGGTGCCTATCCTGTATGAGTCACTAAAGGTGCCAGATGGGTTGCATGTGCTGATATAGTCTTGAGATAAGTGTGGCAGACGTGGGAATAAAATATGCCCCCTGTGACGAGTTTATAAACATGGTCGTTTTACAGCATACTTCAAAGGCATTCTCTAGATGGTTCTGCAAGGTTCAGGGGGCATGGCTAAGAACGTATCAAACCCAGAGTGCCTTTATTAAAAATGAGAATATCCTGTGATGTCAGCTTCTCTGCATAATAAAAGTAACAGATCTGTAACTTTTGTATCTGTAACAGAGTTTGCGTATACTGATCTGTGTGGTTGATTTCAAGTGCTGGTTGTTTGAAGTGTACAGTTAGATCCAGACGGAAAGGGAAGTGCTGTGTATACTAGTGCAGCGGTGCGCAAACTGTGGGGCGCGACCCCCAGGGGGGGCGCGAGACTGCCGACGGGGGGCGCGGGGTTTACAGAGGCCCCGCGCGCTTCCCGAAGGCACTTAAATTAAGTGCCGGGGGAGCTGCAGGGCCTCTGTAAACCATACTTACCCGTGGCTCCGGCGGCTTCCTCCCGGCGTCGCCATGGCAACGCGGCGTCAAAATGACGCTGCGAGGTCATGTGACGTCACGTTGCTATGGCAACGTGACGTCATTACGCCGGAGCGAGGGTAAGTTGGGGTTGGGGGGGGGGGGGGCGCGGGAGTGAGGGGCCAGCCGGCAGGGGTGCGCAGGGAAAAAAGTTTGCGCCCCCCTGTACTAGTGTATACTAGCAGGGGTGGCTGAATTTGGGGAGTGTGCAGTGGGTTAATTTATTTTTAAAGTGTGTGGTAATTGAAGCCTGTAACTTTTTTTCCCTTTCTCCTGACTGAGGCAGAGTGGGTGTGGTTAGTTAATTGCTAATCGAACACACCTAGTGGGTGTCCCTATTTAAACAGAGGCTTCTAACGAATTCTGGAAAAATGGAAATAGAGGTAGAGCACTGCAGGAACAAAGCGCTGGAGGCAAAAAATGTAATAAAAAATAGACTGTATTATTGGGCCATTATGCCATGAACTTGACAGACACAATTAAAAAGAAACTCTGACGTGGAGGCGGGAAACGCGTCAGAGTTTCTTTTTAATTGTGTCTGTCAAGTTCATGGCATAATGGCCCAATAAAACAGTCTATTTTTTATTACATTTTTTGCCTCCAGTGCTTTGTTCCTGCAGTGCTCTACCTCTATTTCCATTTTTCCTCTATCCATTATGGTATAGCAGCACGCCTGTCCGGACTCTTTTTCAGCTGTTCCAGCAGGAAGATTTCCTCCAGAGCTGACCTGTGGTGCTCGTGCATCCGGTGTGTGGTCTGCGTTCACTTCCCCTCTACCTCCCTCACAGCGAGAGTATAGTGCTGACCGACGGGACCGGTTTTCAGCGGTTGTCGGTGGCCGGTTAACCCTCTATCTCCACCCCCTGCATGATTGTGGTTTCATCGCGCGGGTGAGTTTACGGCACCTGAGGGGGGCAATAGGAGGCTCATCCTCCAGGTCCCTACCCCTTCTTCCAACTGGGGCTGCCCAGGTTGCCATCCCCGCAAACCGAGGTGGGAGGTTCCAACTCCTTCGGTTACCACTCCGAGGTGGGAGAGGTTGCTCCCTCGGTCGCCATACCGGGGTGGGAGTGTTACTCCCTCGGTCACAGTTCCGAGGTGGGAGCTAGGCTCCCTCGGTCTCTGTGTGTGTTGGGGAGACGGTCAGCTGGAGATGTGAGGATCCTCACGACGAGGCACAGGTGAGGGGGTTGCAGCGCAGACTGTACACGTCTTGGGCTTCACTGGAGGAGCCACGGAACTTATATATATATTCATTCCGGCTCTAACTATTAACTTTTATTATCATTTATTTATTCCACTAATTTTTGTCCTCGCAGTGTTGGAGCATCAGTGTGGGGGCTTCTCCCCCATTTTTCTCTTTCTAACGAATTCTGAGCTTGCGTATAGTGATCTGTGTGGTTGATTTCAAGTGCTGGTTGTATGAAGTGCACAGTTAGATCCAGAAGGAAAGGAAAGTGCTGTGTATACTAGTGTATACTAGCAGAGTGGGCGTGGTTAGTTAATTGCTAACCTAACACACCTAGTGGGTGTCCCTATTTAAACAGAGGCTTCTAACGAATTCTGAGCTTGCGTATACTGATCTGTGTGATTGATTTCAAGTGCTGGTTGTATGAAGTGTACTGTTAGATCCAGAAGGAAAGGGAAGTGCTGTGTATACTAGTGTATACTAGCAGAGGTGGCTGAATTTGGGGAGTATGCAGTGGGTTAATTTATTTTTAAAGTGTGTGGTAATTGAAGCCTGTAACTTTTTTTCCCTTTCTCCTGCCTGAGGCAGAGTGGGTGTGGTTAGTTAATTGCTAACCTAACACACCTAGTGGGTGTCCCTATTTAAACAGAGGCTTCTAACGAATTCTGAGCTTGCGTATACTGATCTGTGTGGTTGATTTCAAGTGCTGGTTGTTTGAAGTGTGCAGTTAGATCCAGAAGCAGTTTGACCAAGGAAACGGTTACACAAGGTATAGTATATTGGAGTACAGTTTATTGTAATACTTATAAACTTTATAGTTGCTATAATGAGCAGGATTGAAAATGCCACTCAATGCACATCTTGCCACATGTATGTGCACTTGGAGCAGCTGTTCCAAGGAGCATACCGCTGTGAGAAGTGTGAGCGGGTGGTCTCTTTAGAGTCAGAGATTGCTGAACTGGTGTGGTGGTGGATGTTGGAGTTAGAGTGTGCTGGGAATGTGTGTGTTAATTTAGTTTCTGACTGGTAACAGTTGTTTGGAGGTAAGTGGTCCCTCCTCCCAGAGCTCACCCCTCCCCACCTTTTTAACTTGGGAGGTTCTAGCATTTTGCTGAATGGACAGGACTCACTACGATTGTTTCCCCTCATACAGAGGTAAAGGGAAGGGTTCACAGTTTAGTGTTAGAACCTGCATTAATTTGGTTATACCTTGACGTTGGTATGCAGGCTTATGACGCTTTGGCTAAAGGGTTTAACTAAATAACCAAGTAAATATTATTATTATTGAAGTATTTAAACTTTATAATTATTACTTTATATGTTTTGTCAATTGGATGTAGCATTGGGCACCCTTGTCCTTTGTTTGAAAAAAAAAAGCCTGACTGATAAAATGGGGGAGCTTGAATTAATAGCTGCAAGGGAGCAGTATGATATCATAAGCATTACTGAAACATGGTGGGATGAAACTCATGACTGGGCAGTTAATTTAGAGGGTTATTCCCTTTTTCAGAAGGATCGAGCAAATAGAAGAGGAGGTGGAGTATGCTATTATGTTAAACCGGATCTAAAGCCTATAATAAGGGAGGATGTTTACGAAGGGAATGATTAAAATGTAGAGACCTTGTGGATAGAAATTAGCAGTGGAGGTAAAAGTATAAAGAAAATATTTGTAGGGATATACTTTTGCAAATGGAGAAGGCATCAAAACTGGGTCATGTTTGCATAATGGAGGATTTTAATTATCCAGACATAGACTGGGGCAATGAGATTAGCGTTTCAACAAAAGGAAACAGTTTTTTTGGGGTGCTTAAAGACAATTATATGACCCAAATTATTGAGGAACCAATTAGGAGAGGGGCAATACTGGATTTGGTAATATCAAACAATGTAGACGTAATGACAAATATTCAAGTCCTGGAACATTTGGGTAACAGTGATCATAACATGGTCTCATTTAAAATAAATGATCATAAAACAGATCACCTGGGTTCAACAAAGACCTTAAACTTTAGAAAAGCAGATTTTAATAAACTGAGGGCTGCTCTACAAGTAATAAATTGGGATGATATTTTTGCAGGGAAAAATGTATAAGATAAATGGACAGTCTTTAAAACATTGTTACAAAAGCACACATCAGTGTATACCCTTGGGTAATAATTATAAAAGAAATAAGTCAAAACCAATGTGGCTAAATAAACAGGTAGGGGTGGAAATGGACAAGAAGAGGAAGGCGTTTAGATTCTTTAAGTCAGAAGGGACAGAGACATCGTATCAGAATTATAAGGAATGTAACAAAAATTGCAAAAGGGCAATCAAATGAGCAAAAATGGACAATGAAAAAAAGATTGCAATAGAAAGTAAGATCAACCCTAAAAAGTTCTTTAAGTACCTTAATAACAAAAAAATGAGAAAAGAACATAAAGGACCCTTTCAGTGTGACTTGGGCAGGCAGATTATTAGAGATAAGGAAAAAGCAGAGGTATTAAACAAATTCGTTGCCTCTGTGTTTACCAGGGAAGAATCAGTTTCAATCGTAGTGCCGCAGGAGGAAGCCACAACCTCCATATTAATGAACAATTGGTTAACTGAGGAAGAAGTTCATAAGCGGCTTGAAAAAATTAAAGTAAATAAGGCACCTGGCCCCGATGGCATACATCCAAGAGTTCTCAAGGAGTTAAGTTCAGTAATAGCCAAACCATTATATTTAATATTCAAGGACTCCATTTCCACAGGCTCAGTACCATAAGATTGGCGTAGAGCAGATGTGATGCCTATATTTAAAAAGGGAGCTAGATCACAACCGGGGAATTACAGACCTGTAAGCCTGACTTTAATAGTGGGGAAACTACTTGAAGGTTTAATACGGGATAATATTCAGGAATACCTAATGGAAAACAAAATTATTAGTAATAGTCAGCATGGATTTATGAAGGGTAGATCATGCAAAACTAACCTTATTTGTTTCTTTGAGGAGGTAAGTAGGAATTTAGACCAGGGTAATGCAGTTGATGTGGTATACTTAGATTTTGCAAAAGCTTTTGATACGGTTCAACACAAGAGGTTGGTGTACAAAATAAAGCACATTGGACTCAGTAATAATGTATGCACCTGGATTGAAAACTGGTTGAAGGATAGACATTTTCAAAATGATCCAGAGGTGATCATAAAAGACATCCCGGTATTGCACTCAGCCTAATATAACTTAAATCACAATATAAGCCACAAAAACATGTAGCACTCACATCAGGGAGAAAGGTAGTACATGGAATGAAAAAACAATAAAATTTTATTTAAACTCTTCTATAAAAAAGTTAAAAAAGTAGAGCAGTGATCTGCATGGTAGGTAGGACTTCAATATGCTTTGCCCATATGTGGCAGAAGGTGTATAAGGTAAGTATCACCTATCAAATTAGACCTCTTGTATATTTATGTCAGGTCCCAGAATACAATTAATTAATTTTTTTATAGAACAGTTTAAATAAAATGTTATTGTTTTTTCATTCCATGTACTACCTTTCTCCCTGATGTGAGTGCTACATGTTTTTGTGGCTTATATTGTGATTTAAGTTATATTAGGCTGAGTGCAATACCGGGATGTCTTTTATGATCACCTCTGGATCATTTTGAAAATATATATCCCCACTTCCCATGCACCGCCACCCCATATATTAGTGAACACTTAGGTAGAGCTGGTATGACCCCCCTTCTTATGTATTGAAGGATAGACATAAATGAGGGTTGTCATAAATGGAACTTTTTCAGCTTGGGCTAAAGTTGTGAGTGGAGTACCTCAGGGATTGGTACTGGGAACCTGCTTTTTAACTTGTTTATTAATGACCTTGAGGTTGGCATCGAGAGCAAAGTCTCCATCTTTGCTGATGATACCAAATTGTGTAAGGTAATAGAATCAGAGCAGGATTTAATTTCTCTCCAGAAGGACTTGGAGAGACTGGAAACGTGGGCAGGTAAATGGCACATGAGGTTTAATACAGATACATGTAAGGTTATGTATTTGTGATAACAGAAAAAAATCACCTGGCGCTCTTGTGAATAAAGTGATAATAATACAATAAAAATGTGATAATACAAAAAATAAAATAAAAATCAGTGATACTGGTACTTGGTGCCTGATCAGCTCCAACCTGCGATGAACCCTCCTAGTGGCAGCTGCACGCGCACCAGCTGCTGAAGTGAGCAGCGTCCACTCGAGAAGCTTCAGACCACCGGTATCCACAAGGGCGGACTTCGTACAACGAATTGTGTATGGGGGTCAAATGTGAGTGGCCATTTTAATGTTTGAATGTACCCACTAAACTGTTATACTCCCTACACTTAGTCTGCCTCTTCTTGTGTATACATTTGCATGTTACCTGGGAGCTTATACACGACTAGGACTGATGACATCATCGTCAAGTCTTTTACCAGCACTCGGAGATTACCGTGGAAGGGTACACTGCCTACTAACCATTGCCAAAGTGTGAGTGTGCACTCATTAAGTGTTTCATTCATTCATCTCATCATTTTATCACACAGTATTGCACTATGTATTTGTGTTTCATATTTGGCATATTCCATGGTCCCTGAGCTCCCTGCATTTTCTCAACAAGCTATGCATTTGGGATGCAAGAATAAACTGGCGACTTGCATATTAAATGGGGATACATTGGGGGAATCCTTGATGGAGAAGGATTTATGAGTGCTTGTAGACAGCAGGCTTAGCAATAGTGCCCAAAGTCATGCAGTAGCTGCAAAGGCAAACAAACTCTTATCTTGCATTAAACGGGTAATGGATGGAAGGGAAGTAAACATAATTATGCCCCTTTACAAAGCATTAGTAAGACCACACCTTGAGTATGGAGTACAATTCTGGGCACCACTCCTTAGAAAAGACATTCTGGAACTAGAGAGTGCAGAGAAGAGCCACCAAATTAATAAAGGGGATGGACAATCTATTTTAGGAGGAGAGGCTAGCTAAGTTAGATTGATTTACATTAGAAAAGAGGCGTCTAAGAGGGGATATGATAACTATATACAAATATATTCGGGAACAGTACAAGGAGCTTTCAAATCAACTATTCATTCCAATGGCAGTACAAATTACTCGGGGGCATCCCTTAAGGTTGGAGGAAAGGAGATTTCACCAGCTACAAAGGAAAGGGTTCTTTACAGTAAGGCAGATAAAATGTGGGATTCATTACCCATGGAGACTGGGATGGCAGATACAATAAATCTGTTCAAAAAAAGGTTGCACATCTTTTTAGAAAGGAAAGATATACAGGGATATACCAAATATGTAAACATGGGAAGGTTGTTGATCCAGGGAGTAATCTGATTGCCAATTCTTGGAGTCAGGAAGGAATTTATTTTTCCCCTTAATGGGGTTTTTTGTTTGCCTTCCTCTGGATCAATAAGTAAATGTAGATATAGGATAAAGAATCTGTTGTCTAAATTTAGCATAGGTTGAACTTGATGGACGTACGTCTTTTTTTCAACCTCATCTACTATGTAACTATGTAACGATGTAACTGTGTCACTGAGGGGCACGTTCTGACACCACACACTGTATGTTTAAAATATTATAAGGACTAGGTATTAATTTGCCACCTAGATTGGAGATTAAGACGGTCATATTTACACTTGTAGTGCCCGCAGTGAGTGCCTGTAACATCCGCCGCTACTTCTGTCGGAAACCGCCCGGCTCACGCGTCGCACGGCAGACCCATGCGCCCACGCACTGCCAGGGCGGTACACGCACGCTCTGAAAGGAGCTGCCGGCTCCTCCCACAGGGAGGGAACTCGGCCGCACATCCACGTGACGTCAGCGCTCCGCGACGCGCATCGCGCACGCGTGCGGGTTGCCCGGCAACCAGGGTAATCACCAGGAAAGCCTGACCTGCAGGCTGTTTCAGATTATTGCCTTCGGGACACCATTGGAGGACCGGATCACACCCCTGCAAGGTAATTGGATCCTTCCTACTTATATACCTGCTCCTGTCTCTAATGCCTTGCTGAGCATACACTCCTGTTTATGCATTGTGCTCACCGCTACTGTTTAGTTGTCTTGAACTCTGCTTGGCCTGACCTGTCTGTTCTCTCCTGTCCTGATCTTGGCTGTTCTTTGGATTCCTACACTCTCCTGTGCTTTGACCCCGGCTTCGTCCCTTGACTATTCTACCTTCTATTACCCTGGACCTTGGCTACGGAAATCTACGATCCTCCACTCTCCAACCCGGAAATACGGCAAGTACCCTGACTACCCTGACCTCTCCAACCCTACGACGCTGTACGACTTGGACTACGCATTCCGGACAGGAATGCGTGGTTGTGGGTCGGTGTCTTTCCATCCCCACCTCAGCCCCGCGGTCTTCCGTCCTGTTTGTGGTGAGCGCAGCGTGACAGTGCCTGAATGTATTGATGCGTCTCACGTGTGAGTATTACAGAAGTAAAGTTAGGAGTAAATGTAGATATTGAAAAGGTATTTAAACGTCCTTTGGGAGGAGGTGTTTTACCCTGTCGTAAAACTGTCAATCTCACATGCGACATGGGGCTGGGATTAGGTTGTTTTCATGGAAAAGAATGTATTTAAGACTGAGTAAAAATGATGAAGATTAGATGTCTACAGAGGTGTATTTGAGACCAGATACGGGATATTTCCTCGTCCCTTACCAGTGACCTCTCTGGGGGAAAATCTATGGCATTTGGTAAAGTATAGGTTTCCTTTTATGTTTTACCTTTATATTTTAATAAGCTGAGAGACCCGGCGTTGCCCGGGATGTAATGTTCCCGCTTCTCTCTCTCTCCTCTCTCCTCCCCCCTCTCTCTGTTTGTCCCCCATTCACATCAATCCAGTCCCCCCCTCCCTCCTTTACAGCTTTGTTTGTCCCCCTTTACAGCTTCATGCAGTGTGTGTGCGTCAGTCATTGTGTGTGCGTCAGTCAGTCACTGTGTGTGTGCGCGCGCGCATCAGTGAGTCTGACGCAGAAACACAAACACACACACACAGACTGACTGACGCACACACACACAGTCAGTGTGTGCGTGTGTGTGTGCCTCAGTCAGTGTGTGCGTGTGTGTGTACCTCAGTCAGTGTGTGCGTGCGTGTGTGCGGCAGTCAGTGTTTGTGTGCGCGTCAGTCAGTGTGTGCGTGCGGCAGTCAGTCAGTGTGTGTGTGTGCGTGCGTCACTGTGTGTGTGTGTGTGCGCGCACGCGCGTCAGTCAGTGTTTGTGTCAGTCAGTGTGTGTGTCAGTCAGTGTGTGTGTCAGTCAGTGTGTGTGTCAGTCAGTGTGTGTGTGTGTCAGTGTGTGTGTGTGTCAGTCAGTGTGTGTGTGTCAGTCAGTGTGTGTGTGTCAGTCAGTGTGTGTGTGTGTCAGTCAGTGTGTGTGTGTGTGTCAGTCAGTGTGTGTGTCAGTCAGTGTGTGTGTCAGTCAGTGTGTGTGTCAGTCAGTGTGTGTGTCAGTCAGTGTGTGTCAGTCAGTGTGTGTGTGTCAGTCAGTGTATGTGTGTGTGCGCGTCAGTTAGTCTGTGTGTGTGTGCGTCAGTCAGTGTGTGTGTGTGTGTGTGCGTCAGTCAGTGTGTGTGTGTCAGTCAGTGTGTGTGTGTGTGTCAGCAGTGTATGTGTGTGTGTCAGTCAGTCAGTGTGTGTGTGTGTGTGCGTCAGGGTGTGTGTGCGTGTGGCTGTCAGGGATTGTGTGCGTGCGGCTGTCAGGGGTTGTGTGCGTGCGTCAGTACGTGTGTGTGTGCGCGTCAGTCAGTGTGTGTGTGTGTGCGTGCGTCATTCAGGGTTTGTGTGCGTCAGTCAGGGTGTGTGCGTGCGTCAGTCAGGGTGTGTCTGCGTGCACCTGTCAGGGTTTGTGTGTGTGCGTCAGTCAAAGGGCAGGTGCGGGGGGGGGGGGTGTGAAGGGCAGGCGTGGGGGGGGGTGAAGGGCAGGCATGGGGGGGGTGGGGGGGGCGAAGGGCAGGGGTAGGGGGGGGTGAAGGGCGGGGTAGGGGGGGTGAAGGGCAGGGGTGGTGAAGGGCAGGGGTAGGGGGGGTGAAGGGCAGGGGTAGGGGGGGTGCAGGGCAGGGGTAGGGGTGAAAGTGAGGCAGAAATTGTTGGCACGAGTAAAATGTCCCTACACACACACACACACACACACACACACACACACACACACACACACACACACACACACACACACACACACACACACCGAGAGTGAGAGGTGGTGGAGAGGGGGACTGGCGCATATCAGAGGAGGCTGCTTGGCCCCCCAGCGGCCGGGGAGGTAGCGGCGGTGAGGTAAGGGAGCGCCGGGGAGTTAGCGCCGGGTAGTTTGCGCCGGGGAGGTAGCGGCAGGGAGGTAAGGGAGCGCCGAGGAGTTAGCGGCGGTGAAGTAAGGGAGCGGCGGGGAGTTAGCGCCGGGGAGGTAGCGGCGAGGAGGTAGCGCCTGTGAGGTAAGGGAGCGGCGGGGATGTAGTGGCGGTGAGGTAAGGGAGCGGCGGGGAGTTAGGCGGCACAAGTGATGGGGGGGACAGGGGGTGACGGTGTGTGTGTGTGTGTGTGTCTCCTTTGGCCCGTCACTCCGCCTCAGGCCAATGAGAGGTGTGCGGGGGCGGGCGGGCCAAGGGAGCAATCTCATTGGCCTGGCCCAAGGTCCAATGTGATTGCCGCTAGGGACACAGGGAGACACATACAGACACAGACACATAGGACGCTTTCAGAAATATATAGATAGATAAGCTGTTCTGCATTTTATTGTAACTGTATTTTTTTGTAATACCTTTTCTATAACCTAAGCACTGTATTTTTATATATATTAAAACATTTAATAAGTAATGCTTTGGGCTCCAAATGAACTATTGCATGCTCTGGGGAGAGTATTAGTATGTTCGGACCCATTAGACTACAACTGATTTTGGTGTGTTAAAGTGCATAGTTTTTTCTATAATAAACAGGGACTTGGGGCCCTGGCAAATATTCATTTTACATCTTATATTATTTGCATACCCACAGGTGGTGGCAGTGGATAGATATGATTTGCAATTGAGTAGGGGTTAATATTAACTCACTGGTCACTTGTGGAGGAGAAAGGGGGGTTGGCTAGAGTAGCCGTGTGTATTAACCCTGGTTGCATATCTAAGTCACGTGCTCACTTGTGTGCTGTTCGTGGCGGGGGTATATTGGGACGGCTTGAGGAGAGATAGAACTCATTTGAGGAACCTTTACGAAGGTGAAGAGTGAGGCAGTTTGTGAGCTGTGTATTAATCCTGGATCCTGTAGAGGAGATATTGTCCATTTGACGGACCTTTTCGGAGGTGAAAAGTGGAAGCGCTTGCGGGTGTGAGTATTAACCCGTGTCCCGTATGCAGGTTGCGTGCTAGCAGGGTGCCGTACGTGGGTGCCGTACGTGACAATGAATATGCAACCCAAAAGTCCAATGAGAGTCAAGCCATATGCCCAGATATTTAAAACCAGTGACAGGAACTAGAATGGTGTTAGAGTTGGTTCTAATCTCTCTCTAGCACTGTCGTTGGTATCTTTTGAAATGTACCCTTAGTTCCAAATACCATAGTTACACTTTTGCCGGTGTTTAAAAACAGTTTATTTGGGGAAACCCTGGGGAAACCCAGAAAGCCGGATTGGAGTTGGCTAAGGAAATGTATCTTGTTATAGTAATCGCATAATTGGGAGTGGACACATTTTTCTATGACTTTGGATAGTATTGGGAGAAGAGAGATTCATCTGTAGTTGGAGACAGTGTTTTTGTCCCCACTTTTGGAGACTGGGACAACTCTGGCAGTTTTACAGGTCTATGGGATATGGCCTGAAGACAAAATAGAGTTGATTATGGAGGAACGCGGTATGACTGAGGCACTGACTCATAGGAACGTTGGTTGTACTAGGTCAGGTGAACATTGGCTGTTTAGTTTTAATGTTAGGAGTGTCTGTGTAATCTACTCTTCAGATACTGAAAATGGTAAGCACCGTTGGGAGGAGGTGGAGATATAGGGGTTCTCCCAGATTGAGCTTCTTGATTGTAGTTAGGGTTGCGCCATGATTACAGAGAAGTAGCACACCCCACAATGTATTCAATGAATGCGTTTGCGATGTCCGTGTGAAGTGAAAGAGGTTGCTTTCCATCGTGTTCTGGTTGATTCCATTTTCAATAAATCATTTGAAATGTGTGTTATTATTTATAATTGGATGGGTAGCAAAGTGAACACCTCCATAGGGAGGAGAGAGGTTTGCAACACACTGCAATTTTTGCAGTATTAACAATACTCATTCAAACACCTTTCTCTGGCTCTATTCAAACCCCCATTGCAATTAAATACTCATGTGAGACTGCTATGAAAGTGTCTCCGTACTGTACAGTATAACGGAATCTCAATTTTTTTAAATGTTGTAAATTCTCCTTTTTATTGTAATCTTTTTAAAATAAAACCATTACACATTGTAGCCATTGGTTTATTTAAAAAAAAAAAGCTTTACAGCTTTTCTTAACTGTAATCCAGCAGGCGAGTGGATTTCTCGAGCCCTGATCAGGGATACAGTGTCATATCACTAAACCCTATAGGAAACATGAGGACTCGACTTATCAGTTCCTCATATCAACAATATTATTAGATCTCTTGTATATTAGTTGTCTTATTTTCTTCTAATCTCTTGGGGATACAGACCACAATACACATGTATCATATTACAGTAGGTTGAAGATCCAACACCTCCAATGAATCATGAAGTAGAAATATTTCCACTGATTACCTAGTGGGTCAATACTCGTTATTATCCAGATTAATCTTAGTTTGTTTCCATCATGATGTTATTTTTGTGCTTTTTGTGTGTTTGTCTCTCTGTGTGTTTTTGTACATTCGTCACCATACTTATAAGGAGCAATCAATAATAGTTGGAGACATTAATATAAAACATATAATAGTTATTATGAATACATTCATATATTTACTGGTATTTACAATATTGTGTCCATTTGAATGCTTTCAGATAGTCCAGGATCAGTATATGTATAAATACACACAGTATAATGTGTATGTGTGTGTATGTATATATAGATGGATATATATATATATATATATATATATATATATATATATATATATATATATATATATATATATATATATATATATATATATACACACACACACACACAGTGGTTGACAAATCACCAAAAAATCTACTCGCCACACAAAAAAATCTACTCGCCACCTAGTACCAAACGTGTGCTGCTTGGGCCAATATTTACTCGCCCGGGGGTTAAATCCACTCGCCCGGGGCGAGCAAATGTATAGGTTTGTCGAACACTGTTAATATATATATATATATATATATATATATATATATATATATAACCTGGTCTCCCCAGCCGGTCAGCACCCCCCTCATCTAGCTGCCGATCGCGGGGGCCGCCGCGTCCAATGGCGGCTCCGTCCGGCGATTGCAGGGGTGAGGGCGGTCAGGTCCCGGCTCGGGGGTTGCCGGGGACGCATGCGGCCGGTTGCTGGGGCCGCACACGCGTCACGGGGATCCCGGCGCTCTCGGAGCCGGGGCGGTGAGGGCGCCGCCATTGAGGAGTCACTCGCGCATGCGCAGTGATTGCGCATGCGCAGGTAGGGTACCGGAGTCAGGAAGGAGTCGCGCGAGTGTAGGGAAAAGCAGGGAAAGGTTGAGGCGGCACCTATATACTCGCGCATGCGCAGGGCAAGTGCGCACGCGGCCCCAATGCCCAGATAGGCTCTATGGGACTACAATTCCCATGGAGCATAGCGAGGTAGGCACCAGGTGCCTCATAGGAGCCAATAGGGCTGCAGGATCTCTAGGAGAAGCAAAGGATACATTTCGCGGGCTTGCAGCTACGTGTGCAGTTAGAGTCAGGAGCAGCCCAGGGAAGGATGTAGGGTGCAGGAGTCAGGGACTCCCTGCACTAGGCCAGCGGCCCTAAGGTCCAAGTTAGCCCTTATTCCCCTCCAGGTTAGTGAGTGTTGCCAGGGATAGTCTCAGGTTAGGGACCCTGTCACTTGCTGTAGTTAGAGCTGGGGAATAGAAAGGGACAAGTGGGCTGAGTGTTAGTCTGCAGAGCGTTGCTGCAGGAATTAGGTGAGGTAAGCAACGTGAGACAACTGGGGGGTTCATAGCGGTAACCAGTCCGGGGAGCCATAGCCCAGGGTCCGTGTTGCAAGTGGCGTGAGGCAACTGGGGGGGTTCATAGCGGTACCCAATCCGGGGAGCCATAGCCCAGGTCCGCGTTGCGCGTAGTATGAGGCAACTGGGGGGTTCATAGCGGTAACCAATCCGGGGAGCCATGGCCCAGGGCCCGTGTTACGAGTAGGGTGGGTGCAGGGACCTACCTGCATAGGATAGGCAACCCCGCAGGCCCTAGGAGTTTTCCTTAAGCCACCTAAGGATGCTGTGCTGTAGGGACGGCCTATAGTATAGTGTGTGTCACGTTGTTATAGTGTTAGGTAGGGACTCAGCGACCGCTGCGGTTCCAGGGAAAGAGTTCGGGCTCAAGTCGGGGCCACAGAGAATAACTCATGGTTGGGATCAGACGGATTCATCGCACGTCTGACCCTTTTCGAAGTGTTGCTGATCCGAGCACCGGAGTGCTCAGCAGGTACCATACAGTCATAAGTGCACCAACGGGCCCTTAGTGTAATTGTGACTGCGCAGTCACCCATTGCTTCTCTCTGCAAGAGTGCGGGACATTGGGTGGGACTCTATGGACACTGGGTGGGATCACCTGGTGTTGGGAAAGCATCCTGCGCGACGCAGTGGTAAGTGTCTCCTCTAGAGAGGGGCACCGGTTATGTTGGTATTGTCATGATATGTGTTATCTTATGTTCCTAAGTAAATAGTATTAGTTATTATACCTCACCGTGTATGTGATTATTGTGATTGTCCATCGCAGGTGGAGGCGCTGAATTGAGTAAGTGATTACCGCTAGTATATATTGCCCCAGGTTCCCGTGGCGGAAGCTCAGCCCTCCTGTGAGCCAACAGGTAATGCACCACACCTATGGTAACATTGTATGTTTCTCCGCATCCACAGTATAATCTGCGATTGGCTGGGGGAATACCCGTTACATATATATATATATATAAATAAAGAATATCACTTGTAAGCCCATTCACATGTCCTAGACAGGTCTGCAACCCTGCCTTTCACCATTATCATCTGGCATACAGTGCTTCAACTGCAGCAAGGGATTCTGGGAAATGATGTGCAAATGGATACTGGCCTTACATGTGCGAATGGCAGTCGCTAACTGCGCATGGTCATGGGCACCCTACTGATAATATCAATGTACGTTTCTTCAACACTTTGTCATCTAAAACCAGTGGGCGCAGGCAGAATCAAATACTTTTTTTTGCAATCTACGGATCCTAAGATAAATGGTAGATCGTATTCATTACTTCTGGAAATCTCTTTGTGTATAACTCAGAGGACGGGCATTGTGTTATAACCAGTGAGAAATCCCTCTTGTTCTCCAGGCTGGACACAGTTCAAGGTCTGTTGCAGCCGATTAGTGACTAACTTTGTAAAATTGGAAGTAGATTGATGGGTCTATGTATATATGTTCTATAAACTCAGGCTACTTTATTTATGGAGAAGTGACAGAAGGATAAATATTATGAAAGACACTCATACTTACTAAGCCGTGTTAGACACCTTACTGTCCATTCAGGGTGTATTATGTCTTTGCTGCACTTAGTAAATATGGACCAGGGTATATTATGGATTAGCTGTTCTTAGTTAATATGGACCAAGGTGCATTATGGCTCACCTCCAGTTATGGTCCTACGTATCAATATTTAATATACCATGTTTAATATCAGGAGCGATTGGGGTGTTTAGATTTTGTCCCTTAGAGCTGCAGTAGCATTTTAACCAAATATCCTTAGCCTGGCGATACCCGTCCGTTAAAACATTTATATTTGAATCAAATGATAGATTAAAAATTGATTCACGACAGTTGGCTTCTGGTGCCACTTATTGCAGAATTAAATATTTTTTTCTCAGCAATACATTCCAGCGTACTCCCAGCACATGGACGCGTTCACATAAAATAACGTGTAACACTACAATATTAGAGAGCAATAACAGCATAACGGTCAAATATACTGATACCTTCACAAATACCTTCACAAATGAGAAGGAAGAGCTTGGGCACTACGGATTTCTGCTTGTGAAAAAAGATTTATTTCACACTGGCTAAATGAATCTTTTTTCACAAGCAGAAATCCGTAGTGCCCAGGCTCTCCCTTCCTATTTCACCACCCAGAGATTCCTGAACAAGGAGCACTGGTATTTATTATTATTTTTCTGGTTGGGGAGTGCGGCATTCATCTTCCTTTTTGTACCTTCACAAATGAAGCATGTGTCTATAGATGCAATGCATTTGAAAAATCAATGTCTGATGCTCGAGGTCTAATTTTACAGTGAAGCCAGATTGTAATGTGGAATCCAATTGTATGCTTTAATAAGCACATGTCATTCAGTATTTCTTTACAGTTCTCTTGACACCAAACCATGCTTTGTTGAAAACGTACTAAAATTCATTAAAGGCAGACACTGCAGCCGGCAAAAATAGTCTGCACTTGATGCCTTCCAAATAATGTTAGCTTTTCATCCCAGAGATCATGTAAACAAACTGTTTGTCAGACGTTCATGCTTGTGATGAGTCAAACACACATGCTTTCACTGAACGGCTGTGCATGCAGTCATTAACATTGTTTTTTTTAAAAGAGCATTTACATGCATTAAAAAAATCAATTATTTGTTTTCAAGATTTAATTTGCTCTTGAAGACAATCACAATGTTCTTCTGAATTACAGTCTGAATGGGCTATTACCAGTGCTCTTTGTAAATGCCTAATAAAAAAAAAATAGAACAAAAGAGATGAAACCTGCATCAGCAAACATTGCAAAAAATGTAGGAAGTGATTGTCTGTAACAATGTTCCTAGGTATACTATGAGACTCCAGATATTCACAAAACCAAGACTCATCTGAATCATACAATGTACATGCCACCAGAGGACAGCAGCACCGTTTCTTCCTATACGAGAAACAGCCATTTATACATTTCCAAACAAACTAGAAATATTTGGGAGTGCAACAGTTTGTACAAGAAAGGAATGATGTGCTGGCAAAAGCATTATTGACCAAGATGGTATTCAGCTATAAGGCACCTTGCCACCTATCAGGTGCACTCACAAATGTGCGGTCATTTTCAAGCATTATTGAATCAGAATTAGGCAACAGTGCTGTTCACGTGAAGGTAAATTCAGGGATCAGGATATTCCTTCGAGGTATTTGAACATGCAAGAGATGAAATGTCAACATAGCGTAATTTTATCAAATACTGTATGTATGAGAGAATAAATAATATCAGTGCACTCACAAACAGTGCACAGATCGAAAGCCTTTTGAGCTCACAGGCTTCAGCAAGTGTGATTGATTCCCCTGCTCGACCATCCTTCATGTGGAATCTGCAGTATCAGTCTCCGGTCGTGCTTGGGGGATGCAGGCTTTATCTGGATAGTCTCCTCAGTGCCTCGTCAACCGGGACGAGACTAGCCCTACGCGTTTCGCCGGTGTCCGGCTTCCTCAGGGGCTCAATAGCGTAGTGTTCAAAAGTCCATCAGTAAGTGCAACAAGCATACAATCAGACAATAGGAAAGGAAATCCCTTACAATCCACCAATAACTAAAATACCTCTTACAGATCCCTAATCCTCTGCACTGTTATGCTCTATGTGAAATGACACGTTCCCAAAATAATCATTGACTTCCTGACAAAATGCTTGTGCATATTAAGTCTCTCCTTTACAAGGCATAGTTCTAGAGCAGGGTTGTTCAACGCCGGTCCTCAAGGGCCACACACAGGTCAGGTTTTCAGGATATCCCTGCTTCAGCAGAGGTGGCTCAATCAGTGGCTCAGTCAAAGACTGAGCCACCTGTGCTGAAGCAGGGATATCCTGAAAACCTGACCTGTTAGTCCTTGAGGACTGGAGTTGGCCACCCCTGCGATAGACGCAGAGAACAAATTTGGAGCAAACAACCTTGACACCTAACAATGTACATTAACACTTAGAGATGCAAGATTACATCCATTATTTACGCTAATCTTGCCCACATTTTGGCTACACTGGGTCTTACAATTGGTAAAGAAGCAAGCTGCGATTTCTGTCTCCTTTTAGTGCGGGCATCACAGCATTGTCATTGTCCCAAAGCTCTGCATATTCCTTGTCTCCGACACTGTGGGCGGTTAAAGAAGGCTTTGTGCAGAGCCGGGGACAATCTCGCAGAGGGGGAAGAAGAAGGGATGCTTCATCCTTCTACTTCACTTTCGGGCCAGAAGGGGTTAACACCGCAGGGTATGAAAAGCAACAGTGCATGAAAGAGCTTATGTTAACCCACAGCTGCACCGAGGTTTGTGCCAGGAGGCGGCGTGACCTTTTCAGGTAAAAGCGACGCCTACAGTGTAATGAAAGGTGCTAATTATTTTCTGTTCTCCGTACAGCATTGGAGCCTGGTGAGGCTGTTCCAGAGGCGCTCTGGGCCGTGTCCCAAGATGCTACTCACTACATAAATCAACCTGGTGGTGTTCCCAGCCCACAGATCTTATGCTGTCCCCTGGTGGTTTAATATGCTCTTTTACGGGCCAACGGACAGCCCTGCGACCTGCTCAGACCCCACCTCCAGGACTCCGTCCCGCACAACCTTCCAGCTTTCTCAACATCTTCTCTTTATGAAGATCTGCAGGGCTGACACAATGAAACACAATTAAGATACATTGGTAGACAGTTTCTGCTAACCAAGTCGATGCTATACGACACGACAAAGCCCTTTTTTTTCCAGCCCCATCGAAACAGAACAGTTCCCAGCCTGCTCCCAAAGCAATTCTCAGATTGTTCCCACCGGTCCCTGGGGAGGAAGTATCCCGTCTCCTCATCCCTCTGACCCAACTTGTAGTCTCGATCCTATCCCCTCACATTTCCTCCACTCATTCTCCACCACAATTATTCCTACACTTACTCATCTCTTCAACCTCTCTCTGCCTGCCACAGTGTCTGCCTTTAAGGACTTTTAATACATTTTCAAGCAATAGCTATACAGAAAAAAACCTTCTCTTGATCCTGCCCCCCCCCCCTCCTTCCAGCTGCAGTCCTATCGCCCTTCTACCGTTTGCATCCAAACTTCTTAAACGACTCATTTATAACAATCTGCTGTCCTAACCGCTCCACTGAGACTGCAAGTCACCAAAGATCAACTCAGGGGCCAAATTACCAGGGCAGTTCTCCATACTTTTTCTTTGGGAAATTTCTGCTGCTTTTGATACTTTGAGCATCCCCTCCTCCTTCACACCTGGAAGTGCTCTGCTTGTAAAGGAAGCCAGGGGAGCATTCAAGAGTATGGCTAGATACATGTGTTTTATGGAGGTGGGGGGTGTGAGTCGTTTAAAAATACTTTGCATATCTCCCAGGTATCTAAGGTGTGCTCCATTTTGAGCACAGGTGTTTCTTGAAATATTATTTGGAGGGGGGTTTGTGGGGAAATATAGTGCTTAGGGCTCTACTACAGGTGGTCTCCCCCTCCCCCCCTCTCCCCACCCATTTCAGTGTCTCGATGGAGCTAACGTCCCCTTTAGCTGTGACCTAAATAACGTCGTTAAGTCCCTGCATTAACCTGAATGGCCTTCACTACAATTGATCATCCCCTCCTGTTCACCGTCCTTTCTATTGGCCTCATTGGTATGGTGTGTTCCCCGCCATGTTTAAATTCTACTGCGTCATGGTCCACGTGACCGGGAGATTTAAACAAAGCAGGGGGATACCGGCACCCCATACCGGGGCCTGTAACTCGGGAAGCAGGGGGTCCCTGGGGCTGAAATTAATGTGATTCAGCTCCGGAGACCCCCTGCTTCAATACGGTGTTATTAAACTAAAAGCCGTGCGATCGCCTATTAGAAGCGCGCAGGTGGAGTGACTGATCCAGTCTCACTCTTACTGCGCGTCTCTTACAGACAGGAGCAGGCAGGTAGGATTCACACAGCGCGAGTCCCATTCAGACGCAGGGACCCCCGCTGTGTTAATCCTCATGGGCCTCCTTACAGATGGAAAAAATACGGTGCCACGGCGGATTTAGGGGCGGCAGCATGGCGAACCGTAATGCTGCATCTGTACATTGGTTAAACTGTAATAGTGATGATCAGAGCACTATTGCACACAAACTCCCATTGAAGTCAATGGGAGTTTTCATGTGATAGTTTCCAGATCAGCATTATTACAGTTTCATGAGTAGTCCCCTAAGTAGGCGCAGGGTACCACACGGGTAAAGATGCACTAACTTCCAGATAATGGAGGGTTATGCACGGAAACAGCCTATGCATTGTTTTCTGTCCCTTGCTAGGCTTCCAAGCTCTCACTACATTAAATATAATCTATTTTACACACACACCATATATTTCATGCATTTGTATTTACCTGTAACATCACATGTTGTGAATGATAAAGAATATAAATGTGTGTTTGCAACAATTGTATCCTGACTAAAGATATTTGTCACAAGATTACATTGGTTTTTTTTCATCTAACAAACAAATGTAAGAGTAGAATGTGCCCGGTACCTTATATGTCATTGATTTCCCCTAGTTGTGTTGCGTTTGACAGGGGAAGGGGGAAGCAAACATGAGCAATCCCCTCCTTAGAATGATGTCACACTTGTGATAACACTGATCATACAGGAATGTGGGTGAATATATAACTTTCTCCAGCCTCCCGTGGGTACGCAGCAGCCTCCCGTGGGTGCGCAGCAGCATCCCGTGGGTACGCAGCAGCCTCCCGTGGGTACGCAGCAGCATCCCGAGGGTACGCAGCAGCCTCCCGTGGGTGCGCAGCAGCATCCCGTGGGTACGCAGCAGCATCCCGTGGGTACGCAGCAGCCTCCCGTGG
The DNA here is from genome assembly GCF_040206685.1 of Ascaphus truei. Taxonomy (NCBI): domain Eukaryota; kingdom Metazoa; phylum Chordata; class Amphibia; order Anura; family Ascaphidae; genus Ascaphus; species Ascaphus truei. Next base: position 23,392,948 of record NC_134491.1, on the reverse strand, counting down.
GTGCGCAGCAGCATCCCGTGGGTGCGCAGCAGCCTCCCGTGGGTGCGCAGCAGCATCCCGTGGGTACGCAGCAGCATCCTGTGGGTACGCAGCAGCCCGCCCGTGGGTGCGCAGCAGCATCCTGTGGGTACGCAGCAGCCCGCCCGTGGGTACGCAGCAGCCTCCCGTGGGTGCGCAGCAGCATCCCGTGGGTACGCAGCAGCCCGCCCCTGGGTGCGCAGCAGCCTCCCGTGGGTACGCAGCAGCCTCCCGTGGGTACGCAGCAGCCTCCTGTGGGTACGCAGCAGCCTGCCCATGGGTACGCAGCAGCCCGCCCGTGGGTGCGCAGCAGCCTCCCGTGGGTACGCAGCAGCCTCCCGTGGGTACGCAGCAGCCCGCCCGTGGGTACGCAGCAGCATCCCGTGGGTACGCAGCAGCCTCCCGTGAGTACGCAGCAGCATCCCGTGGGTGCGCAGCAGCATCCCGTGGGTGCGCAGCAGCCCGCCCGTGGGTACGCAGCAGCCTCCCGTGGGTGCGCAGCAGCCCGCCCGTGGGTACGCAGCAGCATCCCGTGGGTACGCAGCAGCATCCCGTGGGTACGCAGCAGCCCGCCCGTGGGTACGCAGCAGCATCCCGTGGGTATGCAGCAGCCCGCCCGTGGGTGCGCAGCAGCATCCCGTGGGTACGCAGCAGCCCGCCCGTGGGTGCGCAGCAGCATCCCGTGGGTGCGCAGCAGCCTCCCGTGGGTACGCAGCAGCCTGCCCGTGGGTACGTAGCAGCTTCCCGTGGGTACGCAGCAGCCCGCCCGTGGGTACGCAGCAGCTTCCCGTGGGTACGCAGCAGCTTCCCGTGGGTACGCAGCAGCTTCCCGTGGGTGCGCAGCAGCATCCCGTGGGTGCGCAGCAGCATCCCGTGGGTACGCAGCAGCCTCCCGTGGGTACGCAGCAGCCCGCCCGTGGGTACGCAGCAGCCTCCCGTGGGTGCGCAGCAGCCCGCCCGTGGGTACGCAGCAGCATCCCGTGGGTACGCAGCAGCATCCCGTGGGTACGCAGCAGCCCGCCCGTGGGTACGCAGCAGCCCGCCCGTGGGTACGCAGCAGCATCCCGTGGGTATGCAGCAGCCCGCCCGTGGGTGCGCAGCAGCATCCCGTGGGTACGCAGCAGCCCACCCGTGGGTGCGCAGCAGCATCCCGTGGGTACGCAGCAGCCTCCCGTAGGTACACAGGGCCTCCTGGGGGTACGCAGCAGCCTCCCGGGGGTACGCAGTGGCCCGCCTGTGGGTACGCAGCAGCCCGCCTGTGGGTACACAGCGGCCTAAAGTGGGTACTCAGTGGGTGTGTAATGTCTTTCACAGTCACATCTCTCACCTGACAATTCCACCTTTTAAGAAACCCATGTTTGCCTCCTTGTGTATGTATAGTTACTTACTGGTATTCCTCTTTATATCTTAAAGGAGCGCTGTGTGTCCCAACACAATTTGAGTTTTGCTGTAAATGGCAGAGGAAACATTAAAAATACTGCATTTCATTCCATGTCATTTTAATCTGGTCTGTAACTGTTACATAAGCCTATAATATACATCTTCTCTAACTGTGCACGCAATGTCTTGTATATAATGTATAACCCTGTTCATTTATGTAACTGTATTTGTAACCATGTATTATTTGTCATATTAGCTATGCCCAGGACATACTTGAAAACGAGAGGTAACTCTCAATGTATTACTTCCTGGTAACATATTTTTTATAAATAAATGTTATAAAGAGTAAAACAAAAGAAAATCTTGTGTAGTGGATGAATCGCCAGAATGCCGCGTCACCCTTTGCAATTAGAGATGCCAATTTGAAGGGAACGTCTGAGCTCAAATTGCTTGGAATTGCCAAGTGTCCTGGTTTGAGAACATTGCATTGTTATGTTTATCACTGAGTGTAATTGAGGGATGGTATTGACTGGTGCAGCACAAGAAACAGTGATAAGAAGAGATAATGAAGGACCCTAGATTGCCTGGTCTGCTGTATAAGGCCAGCTCTATACTGCGCGCGCGGCAGTTTTAGTTGGCTGAGGTTAGTCAGCCATTCTATAATGGTGCCGCGCGCGCGCACGGCAGGGAGCGTGGAACCGGCCGACAGGGGGAAGATGAGGAAAAGAAAGAATTCGCGCTGCTACCGCCGCTGAAAATGTATGTATATGTGTGTATATGTATGTATGTGTGTATGTGTGTGGGGGAATGGGGACTGGAGGCAGAAGTAGCCTTATTTTGGGGCCCCCTGGGCAAGAGAGTCATTGGGGGCCCCTTAGGTGTTTCAATTTCTGATATAAATGTCACTTTACCCTGTCGATGAAGCGACAATGAAAGTATCATAATACGTTCAGTGTAATTAATATTTAATACAACTGGAGGGAAGAATATTACAATCTACATAATGCACGTAACATTATATCAACTCTAGCACTCTAAAAGTGACACAAATCATAAACAACAAATAACATTGTTCACCTATTACCCGCAAATCTAAGTATAGCACTAAAATCACAATAAGTTGTCATGTAAATATCACAGCACCAACACAATTTAGGGGGCCCCTACAGTGTGGGACCCCGGGCAGTTACCCCGGTTTGCCCTTACCGAAGGCCACTATTGCTGGAGGAAGAGGAAGTGCTAGCCACCCACTGCATTAATTCCAACAGATGCTGTTTCACATTGAACATTACCAATTGGGAATCCAGTTTTAGGTTTTCATGACTGTGTGCTCATTTGGATGTCATTTCCCAGAATCCCTTGCTGCAGTGGAAGCGCTGTATGCTAGGAGACAATGGTGAAAGGCAGCGTTACAGACCTGTCTAAGGCGTGTAAATGTGTTCACAAGTGATACTTTTATTTGCTGTGCACTGTACAGATGACGGGTTTCTGTCACTTTTTCCCCACCATAACTTTTATATCTTTTAATGAAAGACACCATCGACTGATTGTCTCCCACTTCCAATTACAACCGATACAAAACGGACATGAAGCATAATCTCCCATTAAATTCCATTTTTCTGGTCACTGCCCAGTCACGGGTAGGAGATTAAAATAAAGTGTACGATAAACACCCCACTGAAATGTGTGCCAAATTTTTTTTTATTGTTAACTTACCACTGAAAAAGACTTCTTTTTATAAATGAAATCACCAGAAAAACAAGAATGATAATGATTTTACAAAAGCAAAACCCTGAAATGGGAATCCCTCATTATGAATAATCACGAGGGAGTATTTCTACTTGACATGTTTGAAAGTTAGTTACTTTAGTGGAGTTGCCATGCCTTGATTTTTCTTGTACAAAAGATGACACACAGAGTAGTATTGGGTTCTGTAGAGATGACTGAATGTGTCCCAACTCCTGAAAGTTTCTGTGATTCTGTGAAGGAGTTTGGAATCGATGATGTTGGAGCGATAGCTATTTCTTGATTCATACATTAAAAAAGGAGCGCTTCTCAACTTTATACTATGAACATATGTGAAATTTGCAAAAAATCACCTATATTTGGTAATATTTGCCAATAATAGGAGCGGCTCAGTGAGTAAAGACACTTATGCTGTAAACAATAACACCGAGTTTGAAGCATTGTAACCCGGTTCAGTTCTGCAGTGCCAGTTTCTTGTGATCTTGGACAAGTCACTTTACCTCCCTGTGCCTCAGGCACCAAACATACAGTAGATTGTAAACACATCTGGGCAGGGGCTGTGTCTGTAACATTCCATGTGCTTCGTACCACGCGCTTTGCTGTAATTGTGACGCGCTTTGAGTCGCATTGGGAGAAAAGCGCTATATGAAATAGTTATTAATATTTGATATTTTGGTTACAAAATATTGAAAAATGTTGGTGTCATGGTGCTAACCAAATAAAATATTTAAGTTAGTGTTTTTTGGTGCAGTTTTATATCTTAACGGCTTTTTCGCAAGCACTGAACATCCATAATTTGTCAAATGTGCCCATTTCAGTGAAGGTTTCACCCATCTTAAAGCTGCAGTTCAAGCTCCCGTTTTTTTTTTTTACTTCAATAGTTTCATCTGGGCAATCTCTACTTGCCTAAAGAACTGCATAGCTGCCAGTCAATTCGTTCTCCGTCTATTGATCGGCGAAGTTTGGCGACATCTTTAAATATGGGGAATGTAAATCGTTGCTATAGGAACAAGCATGCTTGTTAAAATAGAATACAAGAAAATTGGTCTTTCAAAGTTGTTTTTTAAAAACAGAAAATGCTAAAAGTATTTTTTCTTACTACAGAACTGATTTATTAAAAAAACCACACATGCAGGATATTGACTGAACTGCAGCTTTAAGTGTTCTGTACACTGAACCGGTGGTCATTTGTTCTATAACTGCCACCTAGTGGCAAAGATGCGTTAGTTAAAAATCAGATGCCTATTTTGTGCAGAAAGCACATAGTATGTATGTACTGTACAGTATGCAGATATGTATGTAGGTATGTATATCTTTAATTATATAGCGCCATTTATGTACCCAGCGTGTCACAGCAGTAATACACGTGACATAATAATATAACACACAATGGGAATAAGCGCTTCAGACATGAAAGTAACAATAAGAAAAGGAATCCCTGCCCCGAAGAGCTTACAATCTAATTGGTAAGTAGGAAGAACGTACAGAGACAGTACGAAGATGTTCTGCTAAATGCGTCTGCAAGGGGCCAAGGTCGATGTATGAGGTGTATAGTTTCAGCCACGGAGCTACTCATATCATTCGTTAAGGAGGTGGGTTTTAAGATAGGTCTCAAAGCTGGCTAGAGAGGGTGCTAGTCGGATATTGAGGGGAGGGACATTCCAGAGGTGTGGGGCAGCCAGTGAGAAAGGTTTAAGGTGGGAGAGGGCTTTAGATTCAAATGGGGTAGGGAGAAAACATCCGTGAGTGGAACGAAGGAGTCTGGACGGTATATATATCGAAAAATTAGAGCTGAGATGTAAGGAGGGGAAGAGGAGTGTATAGCCTTAAACATGAGGAGGAGAATATTGTGAGAGATACGGGATCTAATAGGAAGCCAGGAGAGGGATTTCAGCAGGAGAGACACTGAGACAGATTTAGGAAAGAGTAGAGTGATTCTGGCAGCAGCGTTTAGGACAGATTGTAGGGGAGACAAGTGAGAGGCAGGAAGACAGCAGGTTACAATAGTAAATGTAACAAACATGTTTAATTAGGGTTGCCAGGTGGCTTCTCCAAAAATACTGGGCACCATGGCTAAAGGTGCGAAGCACTTGAGAAAAATAGGGGGGGTGTATGTTATTTAGGAATGAACTGACCATTACATCATATTTTCTACATTTCACTCCATGTGTGCACCAATTTGCACCATTTCATAGTCTACAAAAAAAAAATTTGTGGGAAGGGCGCTCCATCCACAAAACCCCGGAATTTGTTTTACGAAGTAGAATATGAAATGGTGCAAATCAGTGCATACATGGAGTGAGATTAATAGGGAAAAAGCTAGGGCGCTCCAATGCAACGCACAGTAATGCGTTGCGTGTTAAATAAAAGCACGTAGTAGGGCCAAAAATAATAAACAATACTGGCCAAATCGAGAATGATGCAGCTCAACCCGGAGAGGCTCGTCCCACGGTCCTCGAATGGTATATAGAAAAGAAATAGGGGAGCGCAAGGAAAATAAAATCAGAAATGCAACACTTGGGAACAACCCAAAATTGCTATACAGCTAGGGTTTGAACATGCAATATGTAAACACTAGCGTGGGGATGCACAGAGGTGATTGTCAAACAAAACAGCCCTGCATGCCCCAATTGGCTGTGGCACCAACACTGAGGAAGGTCCTGCCTAGGACCGAAACGTTGGGTTTATAGTGTGCTGTTTTGTAACTGCTAATACATGTCTTTTTGCTTTATCTGAGTGTTGCTGCTTTTGTGCCTTTTCTTATGGGAAGACAGGGTTTCTATATATATATATATATATATAAACTCACAAGGCCATGTATGAGTCTGTGCTTGTAGAGGTATCTTTAACCCAGAATCTGACAGTCACGTCTCTCTGTGGAGTGGGACCCTCGTTGGATACCAGGAGCCCATATAGATGGAAGATATCCAGATGATGCAGTTGAAACACAGAATGTAATACATACAAAATAAATGCTGCAATGAACTCACATAAAAACAAACGTGGTTGCTCCGTACTGCGCGGGCTGCGTCATGCTAAAAGCTCCTCCGCGTGCTGCGTTCCGGTGTGCCGAGCTGCAGAGTAGTGTTGACGGAGTCCTACGGAAGCCTAGTAACTGCGTGGACAGGAGCATTTCGGGGAGCAGCGCCACACAGACTGTGTTACCGAGACACCCCGTATTCGCGGAGTGCCCACACAGGTGCTGAAGCAGGGATATTCATAAAACCTGGCCTGTTGGTGGCCCTTGAGGACTGAGTTTGAGACCCCTGGTTTAGAAGATGGTTTACATCAGTTACATATTAAAATAAACACACACATATAGCTCTTTTCAATCTGCTTTCTATATTCTGTGTAGCACCCCATCCCACTTCCATCCTTCCAGGAGTCTTGGTCACAATCTTGTAACCTACAAGCCTGTTAGAATTCAGGGCTCTTTTCAGCATACCTTGTGTACCAAATCTTTCCATACTGTACTATACCTTTTTTCTATTAAAGTTAGTCAACTGTTCTATTCATCTGGATCTATTAAGGTTATTATGAGCGTCGCATCCATTAAAAAAAACAGAAAAACAACCGATTACTTGGAAACATTATCAACGCAAAAGCGAGGGAGCGCCCTAGCGAAGGGGGTGCCAATTTTTCCCCCACAGGGCACCGAAATAAATGTAAATAGAACCCTTGCTCAGCCGCTTTGTATATCCAAGGACAGACGCCCATATACGGTATATCAAACTAAACAAGAAAAGAATCCCAGTAATTAGCCCTCAGTGCTATACAATCAATCACTATAACAGGATACACACTGAGATATACCTTAACATAAAGCATAGGGGTTCCTAGACTAACAATGATGCAAAAAAATAGAAAAATTTCTCTAGTTGCATATATCGGAGAATGTCTACAATGTAAATAGGAGTACTGCTTGAAACGAAATAAAAGACATCTGGGAAAAAAAGCAAAAATCATTAAAAAAAATAAATCACTTTTTAAAACACAGCTAGGTTTCTTTTAAACAAAGTAACTCAGATTACATTATTAAAGCTGCTCAATACTCTATCTCAGGGCTCGACAAACTTTCATTGCCTTGGAAGGAAAGTGATACAAAGGAGGGCGGGATAGTGAGAGAAAGGAGGGGGAGAGAGAAGAGGGAAAGGGTGAGAGATGGGGGAGAGTGAGCAAAGGGGGAAAAGTGAAAGAGTGAAAGGGGGAGTGGGAGAAAGGGAGGGGGTAAGGCAGAGTGAAGGGAGTAAGAGAGAGAAATGGGGGGCATGCAGGCGAGAAGAGTATGTAGGTGAGAAGCTGGAGTGGAGGGTAGAATGGTGGGCTGGAGAGGACCTACATTAAGTTTGTGGCCCGCGACGCTTACCAAAGCTCGTAATGTGGCCGGCCAGCCAAAATAATTGCCCACCTCTGCTCTATCTCCAACATATTGTTGGCCTATGTAAACCTCCCTTGGCAACAAGGAAATTGTGAAAAGGATAATTCTGTAATGTTTATGTATTCTATATAATTACTAATGTCAATGGATCTTGGATTGACACTTAACACATTAAATTGAAGGTGAGCAGCTGTGTTTATCATCTACAATGGATCTTGAAACAAGCACACACAATCCTCTGAGGTGCTTCAATCACCTGCTAATCCACTGGGTACCCGTAGGTATTAATTATTGTCTCTAGGAGTTTAAATGTTTTCTGTCATATGTTTCCTCTTTGTAACAGAGCATGTAACGAGGTCAACAAGAAAAACAGCATGATATCATCAATAACTATGATAAAGATGGTACACGACACATGAAGATCAGACCCTCCAACATTTGCAACATGAAAATAGGTACGCATTATTTGTCACTAGGCAGGGGGGCGCAGGGGAAAAGGATTGCGCTCCCCTGTAATAGAGAGATCTCCCAGAGGGTTGGGGAATACATGTTACATCAAGCATCCCAATAGTATGCACTCATGGCTACTGTCCCACACCCACAGTCACTCCTACCACCTATTGTGGCCAAACACTGCCATCCACTGCACTTATTCCCTTATCTGCTGTCTCTGCAAGTTTCCCATCATACCACTTAGGCTGGTACGCTCTCCCAAGCTTGGCGCTTGGGAAGTAAAAAAAAAAAAGTGTTTGAAGCGCGCTCAATAGGCCCCACATGCAAAGCACGTGTGCAAAATTCACAGGACACCCGCGCTCATGCTTCGAGAGTTGGTGACGTCACCACTCAAGCATGAGCGCGGTCAGCGCCAGCGGGGTCGCAGCCTTAGGCTGCGTCCATAGAGATGGGAGCAGTGCGGAACTGCGCTGACACTGAGGCTCGCCTGCTGAAGCCTGTGCGATTTCATGCACATGCAGGTGAGCCAGCGGGCGCGATCGGGAGGCGGGGCAGTGACGTCCCTTGGCCAATCGCCCGCGACGCACTGACGTCAACGTTACGGCGCTGACGTCACGGCGCTGTGACGTTGACGCTGCTTCGCGCTGATTGGATGTTTTCAGCAGACAGCGCGCTGAAAAACAGCTTTGGCTGTCAGCTGAAAAATCCAACTCCTCAGCACGCCTGCGGACGCTCGTGTGAGCCCCCTCTAAAGACATCCTCATTGAGGATGCTGGGACCCAGCGCGGAGAGTCCGCGCGGCTCAGCGCTGCCTGTCCTTCTATGGACGCAGACTTAGATTGTAAAATCTTCTGCGCAGGGATTTTCTTTCCTATTGTCTGATTTTGCTGCGCTTAATGTATTATTATAATTTCCCGTACTGTATTCTTTGTGAAGTGCTGAGTACACTTTTGGTGCTATATAAAAACATACAATACAACATACAGCAGGTACAGACTGGGCACACTGAAGCCTGTGGGAGACAGGGCTGCAGCTGGCAGGTCTCTGTGACACATGTGCATGGCCGGCCTGCCTTGGCCTGTGCAGGTTGCAGAAGATAGGCCTGTATTCCAGCATAGAGCTGAGATGCTGAAGCAGGGGATTTTGCTTGGCAGTTACTGGGCTGATAGCAGTCACTGGCAGAGCACAGCTGCGGGATATAATGTGGATGAAAGTGTTTGTGGAGATCAGGCAGGTATGTGGACACCCTTCCTGTGTCAGGCCTCTGGGGGTCCTCAGCAAGGAAATGACTCGTCCCACTGTGAGAGCAGAGGCATTGCGGCACTCACTGCTGCAGCTGCCACAGGAGCGGCCACAAGTACGGTGAGTGAGAGGTATCAGCGCGACACACAGAGACACACAGAGACACACAGAGACACACAGAGACACACAGAGACACACAGAGACACACAGAGACACACAGAGACACACAGAGACACACAGACTTTCTCTCATTTTCTGTCTCACACTCTCTCTCTCACACTTTCTCACTCACTCTTTCTCTCACTCACTTTCTCTCACTTCTCTTTCTGACTCTCTCTCTTTCTCTCTCTCTATTTCTCTCTCGCACTCTCACTCTCTCTCTCACTCTCTCTTTCTCTCTCACTCTCTCTTACTCTCTCACTCTCTCACTCTTACTCTCTCACTCTTACTCTCTCACTTTCTCTCTCACACTCTTTCTCTCTCACACGCTTACTCTCTCACACGCTTTCTCTCAACTCATTGTGTGTCACACCTTTATCAATGATTGCAGGGAGTCCAGTGGTCAGACCCTTCCTTCGCTTTTGCGATCGTACATCTTGCTTCTGAGAGGATGTGGTTTATCAATTTCCTCTGCCAGCCATTGGTCTCAATGGGGCCCTTATGTAGGAGGGGACCAAAGCAGTGCCCAGTTTGTCATTAAGAAGAATAAACAACTCGGACCATAGCTTTTTAATTGTTGGGCATTGTCACCAGATGTACCCACCTGCCGACAATCCCAAAAACAGAGGAGAGGTCTGTTTGTGGAATTTGTGAATTCCAGCCTGAGTCAGGTACCCTCTATATAAAAGCTTATAACTATTCTCTTTTACTAATGTGTTTGATATTCTTGATATGGTTTCCCAAATTTCCTCCAACTGCGCACCAACATCCTCCTCCCACTTCTAATATGCAAACATTCGCAATCCCCTGTACTGGGGAGAATATTTATATAAAGGGGCTGATGAACATATCCTCTCAAGCTGTGTTTTTTGTTGCTTGGGTCTCCATGGGTACCTGTTGGAGAGGTAGTGCCTAATCTGAGCATGTCTGCATTTGGGATCTGTTTGGTCTCTGACATTTGTAGAAGTTCTGACTTGAGAATTTATATAAAAAAAGGAAGCGCAAAAAGGAGAAACACACAATCAGTCAAATGTAATTAAAACTTTTATGAATTGACTAAATAAAACTCACATAGTAAAAAATAGGATCCTCATAGACCCAAGCATCCTCAAAACTAAAGCACTAATGGGGGGTTCCCATTACCAAAAGCGATAATATTTGGGGGAGAAGGGTCATTTTTAAAGCATATACCCTACCTATCCATGATATCGAGTAACAAGACCATGTTTCAAGATTTCTTTTTTTGGGGCACCTGCTACATGTTTCAGAAATGCGATTGATAGTAGAGTATGAATTGGTTAATTTTAGGTATTTGATAGTGTCTTTTAACCATTTGAAGTTAAACATTAGCAATGCTATTCTAACTGACTTGGGGGAAACATTGATGCTTCTGACTTGCTCATATTTACCTTTTTTAAAACCTGAAATTTTATCAAAATGGCCTAAATACAGTATTTATGAGCAGATATTTGAGGATTGGTAAGAGTCTGCATAATATCATCAGCAAACGGCCTTCATTTGTTGTCGTGACTTTCAAACTTAACTCCTGAAATATCTGGATTGCTACAAATCATTCTGGCCAGGGGTTCAATTGTAAGTGCAAAAAAAAAGTGGGGATGTAGGACAACCATGTCCAGTTCCATTTTGGGTGGGAAACTGCTCTGATATCTGCCCAGCGTTCCTAATTAAGGCTTTTGGGGGAGTAGATACGTAGCAGTTTTATCCAATAAACAAAGTTCCCTTTAAGGCCAAAAGCCTAAATTGTGGTGAAAACATATCTCCAGTCCTCTGTCAAATGACTTCTAGACATTCAGTAAGCAAAGCACTGTAGTAGAATTATATATTTTAGCTGCATGACTTAAGTGTATAATTTTACGGATATTATTCTGAGCCTGTCTGTCTGGAATAAATCCTACCTGAACAAAAAAATGTTTTTTAATAGAAAAGTATTGATTTATAGAAGTGAGACCTCCATGTTATTTATAACCATCACTGCTGATGCTTCAAATCAGTGAGAGTTGATATACTTCTGGCCATCTCTCCCTATTATTGGGGGAGAATTCCTCATAATTTGCTTAAAAATATAGATTTCTACTTTCTCTGTTGAAAATTATCCCTCAAACCAATAGATCATGACATCTCTCATATATTTTCTTTCCATGCCTCCTTGAAGACTTTTCATATGTTGGCCAGTAATGGTTGACCTTTTGCTTGTAGAGTTGTCAACTTCAGAGTGTGGATTTGGGTTCTGAACCAAGAATAGGCATTTTAAAATGGCAAAGTATTGTTCAATTGGTTCATCTCTAGTGAAGCCTGAGGCTGAGGTACTCCTATTAGGAGTCTCATGGAGTGAGACTTGTTCAACATATATGAAAATTGACTCTCTTGCGTTTGTGCTATGGCAGTTCTTGATGAATGCAAACCAGTGAACTGATATGTAACAATTGGTAAAAAGCCTAACACAACCCTCAAATATCTATGGGACAGGGTACATTTCCAGCTGTAATGTGTGCTTGTGTTGTGTATTACAGTAGTTGCCAGCATAAAGATTGAAACCATGTAATAACTGATGTAGCAGTGGAAGATGCTATTATTGCCACCCCCAAGATGGCATTGATGAGTCATGATTACTTGCCATCCCTAAGATGGAGGCAGAATTTGCATTGATGGCTTGCCAGCTCAAAGATGGCGGCAGAACACGCAACGACTACTTGCCAGCCTCAATATGTCGGCAAAATGGGTGCACTGCTAATGCATGCTGTTCTCCCTCTCTTCATCTTTCCTCTTTCCCTCTCCTCAGTGTCTGAAGCGGAAACAACAATCGTGTCTGAGGTGGGCGCTGTGAACGGCCCCGTGATGGCGCTCCCCACACTGTGGTGCCTGTTGCTGATCCTCTGCTCCCCGGCGGTGATGGCAAAGAAGGGGGACGTGGTGGAGATTACCGATGACAACTGGGGCGAGACCCTGGTGGGGGAATGGATGATCAAATTGTAAGTGTGCCACATTCTCCTTCTGCAACTCCACCCCCCTTATAACACTGGGCCAAGATCTCCCTGCGGGAGGCTTAGGCCGTGCTTATAGTGCCGGCGACGCGATGACGTCACCCCTCGCCATTGCGGAAGTTGCATTTCAAATTTAGGCGACGTCATAAAGGGGGAGGCTGAGGGACAGAGAAGTTCCTGATTGGCCGCAAGGGGAGATCTTCGGCGAAAAAAAATCAAATATCCGTGACTACCAGATTTTTGGTAGCACTGTCGCTCCGTTGTGTGCACTATAAGCGCCGACGACGGCGACAATGCATTTGTTTTGACCTGACGGTCGTGTCGCTGGCACTGTAAGCGCTGCCTTGGAGTGCAATGTAGGGGGGTTTAGGGCAATCTCTTATATCGCTAACTCCCTGTAGGTTTTATTAGGATCCCATGATCCTCTACCTACATCACTTGCCACAAACAAAAACGGACTGGGATCATCTCAAAACAGACGTTTCACTCCCAAGTGAACAAATAGGTTGAGAATTATTTTTAGGCAATGCACTCGAAGCCTGGACGTGACTTATTGCTGGGTAAATCTTGGCAGGATAGATAGCCTCTTAAAGCAGCAGTTCAAGCAATATCCTACACGTGCGGTTTTGTTAATAAATCACTTCTGTACTATGAGAAAATACTTGTAACATTTAAAAAATTAAAAAAAAAGTTTTAAAGACCTTTTTTAATGTTTGTAATGTAGGAAGCATTTCCAAAGTGACAGCCCCTTCCCCTTCTGATAGGCTCTGGCTATTGTGCCCCGCCCTCTCTCTAGCAGTGCACCAATTGTATCTAGTAACTGCCCAGTCAATCATATTCCAGGACTACATTGCCCACAATGCTGTGCAAGAACTGAATTAAATAGCCCATAGCAAGCGATCGATTACAGGAGAACAGATCGATCTGCAGCTTAGCTAATCACGTGTCAGTGTGCACATTGTATTTATGCACATATTGAACGGGGGGAACAAAATATATATATTTTTAAAAAAACGGCAGCTTTAAATGTTGGTATTTGTTATGGGCTATGGGTATTTGCTATTTCCCTCCCCTGTTTTATGTATGTATGTCTGTATTTTTTGTTTTTGTTCTAGTTTTTTCTTGGGGAAAAAAAATATCTATTTAACAGTACCAAAAATATACTAGAGTAAGCAAAAAAAAAAAAAAAAAAAACATGCCAAAGAACTACAGTATTTAGAAAAACAAAGGATGAAAACATTCTTTTATTTAGAAGTGTAAATTGAGGTGAACTTGGGGTAATTACTGGTGCTGAGCAAGTTCATTATCAATACTTTGGACCAACTGGTTAAACAGTGCAGCAAAGTGATTTAGACGTTGTAATAAAAATGGCCTGTACAATATTTATGCTCCAAATAGGTTTTTCTGTAAACAGAATACAAGCTTGGAGCTATAAGGAAAAAAAAAAGTACGGCTGACTAAAAGCTCATCAGATAACCAGGTGCGCTTCCATGGATCATTATTCGGTACAATAGGAAGAGTACACAACCCCAGGTGATATTATACAGAAAGGGATAAAAAAAAAAATTATATACAGTATATATTTATTTTCAAGCCAACTGTGCTGAAGCTGGGATATCCTGAAAACTTGACCTTTGGGGGGGGAGGGGTCTTGAGGACTGGAGTTGGGAACCCCTTGGTTAATCCAAAGCCGTGTATCAAAGGTGGCGTTTTTACAGCTTAGCGTTGCTCAAATGTTTTTACAACATTGACGCGTCATCAACAGTGCAGCTACATCTGTATGTTACCAGGGGAAGTAGTCCAGTGTTGGCTCAAATAAATGAGTTTAGATTTTAAAATCCGTTGTGCTCTGTGTTCCTTCTGCTACTGTTACCAGAGGATGACATGGGAGTTTTGGTTCAGGAAGGCGTGTTCCTGCAGATACTTCCTGAAATGTTTCTCTGGCTGTTGCTTCGAAGACAAGTGATTAGGCGCCCACAATAGTCTTTGTGTCACGCTTCTCTGGCAGTGGAAACATTTTATCTTTACTGGCATCGATCTTATCCGGGGAAACAAGTCGTTTTTGTTAAGAATGAACACGTTTGTCTTCTTTGCCAACCTTAGATTATACAGATGTGCGATGTAATTACATTTTGAAATATGGTTTGAGATGGCGAACTGGAGCGGCAATCGGTTGCTAAATGGACACAAACCAAATCGCGAAAAGTTTTAGTTCATTTGGTAGAGCATTGATGCTTCACTCCAGTCAAGATTCCCCCCCTCCCTCTTAAGGATATCCCAGCTTCAGCACAGGTGGCTCAACTGAGCTTCTGATTGAGCCACCTGTGCTGAAGCAGAGACTGATTTGAGCCAGCTGTGCTGAAGCTTGGACATCTTTAAAACCCAACCTGTTGGAGTCTTGAGAGCTGCAGTTAAGTGCTACTGTGGTAGACGCTTCACAAAGTAGAATAAACACATATTGACCATTTTTAAATAATTGAATGAGGCATCATTAGGGCTGTTCTATACAGCGTGCGGCCGCGCGTTCCTAAGCGAACGCGCGTGCACGTGCCGCATGCTTTTCATGTATAGCCCTAGATAGATCTTTTTTTTTTTTTTTTTTTTTTAAAGACAAAAAAAAGTTTAATATTTAAATTTTTTTATTTTACAATCCTTGACACACACACACACACATACACACATACACACATACATACATACATACATACATACATACATACATACATTTGCGCGCAGGTAGCGGCGCGAAAAGATGAATTATCCATCTTCGCCGCTGTCTGTCGGCTCCCCTCTCCCTGCCGTGCGCGCGCGGCACATCTATAGAAAGGCTGACTGATGTCAGCCAACTAAAAATCTGCGCGCGCGCACTATAGAACGTGCCTTCGTTAGAGGAAGTGACTTTGTTGGCAGTCTGTAGCTGTGGACATTTATTTTATTGCTTTAATGATGTCTGATTATTTTGCCCCGCATTGTGGAAGCCCGTCCTATTAAATACCTTTCCGAAAAGACTAACAAAGTCTAACCAATCGAGGTTCATAAATGGTTTTACCATGATAGAAATGTTTTGTTTATCATATTTGTTTGATAAAGTGTGTGTGTTTTTATAAATGTATGTGCTTAATTGCTATGGGTTCAATCCCTCCCCAAAAGTTTGAGACACAAGAAATCACATAGCATGATATCTTGTAGAGGAGCAACAATTCCTTTACATAAAGCTTTAGAACCTCGCATAATTACTTTAGCTGACTAAGAACCATGTAAGGGTTGTAGGGTTGTGTACTGTAAACTATTTGCTATTTAAAGCAGTAATTCCCCCAGAAGCCTGGGCCTCGTGGCCAGATGACCACGGCCCCTCCGATCACACGTGATCACTCTACCACTGGTGATGAAACGGAAGGGGGATGACTCCTCATCTGCCATCAGTGCAGATCGCATCCTGCGCTCGCTCCTATGCAATCTCCGCTAGCAAAACTAGCTCGGCCCATAATGCTGCTTTAAATGTTATGGCCTTACCTACCTATTTATATGTCTAGCATATGTTTATATGTCTAGCAAGATCAGACCAATACTGCTACTAACTCCTCTAAAAAATGCTATGCACTTTTGTGGATGCCTGTCTCTAAAGCTTGGTACAGGGGATGTGATAAGAGTATTAAGGACACAGAAACAACCTAAAATAAAACTCTCTAGCAGGGGTGCGCAAACGTTTTCCCCTGCGCCCCCCTGACTGATGTCTCTTCCCACCCCCTTGTCTCTGGTGTCAAATGATGCCGGTGGGTCATTTGACGGTGCATTGTCACGTGACCCTGCGGCGTCATATGGCGACGCGTCGCCCAAAGCCGTCGGAGACAGGGTAAAGGAACTTAGAGGCCTTGCGCTGTCCCCCGGCTTTTAATTTAACTGCTTTAGGGGAGAGCGCGGGGCCTCTGTAAGGACGCGTGCCCCCCCAGTTTGCGCACCCCTGCTCAGTAGAACAGTCGCTCCGGTTAACAGTCCTGACTGTCTAATTTTACACTTGGTATGAGTTAATGTCTTGCTATCAGGAACATAGTGATTGTAATAGGAGATAATGTTCGGTTCTTGTCTTATCGCCCTAGTTACGCCCCGTGGTGCCCCGCCTGTCAGAAACTGCAGCCCGAATGGAAAGAATTTGCAGAATGGGGCGAAGACCTCAATGTGAACGTGGCAAAAGTGGATGTCGTAGAACAACCAGGTACCACGTCTGCACAGAGACAAGATGAGGAGCGTAAGAACCGGCACTCCCAGAGGACTTTTGGTGTAGAGGTGAAGCTTTATTGAGCGATCAACGTTTCGGGCCCAATTTGGTCATGGACAAAGATCCAAATAGCAACCGAAATGTTGATCTCTCAAACCTTCTCCTTTATACCAAACATCTTCTGGAGTGCCAACTCTTTCCTGTCCTCATCTGAACTCTCTGTGGGAGTCTGAGCACCTGTGGCAGTTACTACTGTGAGTGCTACTGTTGTATTCATTGTACAGAAAGAAAACCTGTACTTTCGGGTATAGGGGTGAGTGCTTTTACTTTGGCGCTTTTTGTAACGGGAATCGGTCTAGGCCACGGGTACTCCACTCCTGTCCTCAAGCCCAGCCCCACCCCCCAAGCAGGTCAAATTTTCAGGATATCCCTGCTTCAGCAGAGGTGTGCTGAAGCAGGGACTGATTGAGCCATCTATGCTGAAGCTGGGATATCCTGAACCTGACCTGTTGTTGGTGCTTGAGGAGTGGAGTTGAGCCCCCCGGGTCTAGGCAAGGGGTTTTAAGAGCGCTTTTGTTGCTTTGCAAGGAGTTGCAGGCCTCTCGGGCAGTGAAGGGGTTAAGGCTGCATTTTCTTATTGGGACCCCGGTCTCTAAAAATGAGCACGGTAAGGAAGACTCCACACGTCTAACGTCTGTCTGCTTGGAAGACACTGACCCCATTAACATTATTTAAACCAATACTACCACCCCCCCCCCCCCCCAAACTGGTTTGGAATATAGGGTCCTCCAGAGCTGAACCAGTGACCCCCTGTTTCCTGCAGTACATGCCGGTGAAGTGTGTGTGTGTGTGTGTGCCTTTTTAAATAGGAAACTATAACCGATGTTGCTGCTTCCTATTGGCCCAAGATTTGGCAGCCATTTTGTTTCCCCTGGAGGGAGATTTAAACGTGCTAACTTCAGACGTAAATATCTCAGAAACCATGGGGTAGCTGTAGCTGACAACAGCCTGGTTCAGCTCCAGGGGGGCAACCTCGTTCCCGTCCTGTAAAAAAAAGGCAAACAAAGTAGGGGTGATTGCTGCTTTAGCCTTTACCGTGCCCTCTTATCACACACCAGCGGCGGCGTACAAGATAGGTCATAGGCCCCTGCTTATTTTCTGGGGCGTACATCTTCGGTTTCCATTATCCGGGCGTTGGTCGTATCCAGGAGCGATCACATGACTGGCGTTCTAGTGGCACTCCGGCGCTGCCAACCCCCGGCACTGCCAAGCTTAAGGCCTGGTAATTTCTGTTGCGGTTTCCGATCTCTAATGCTGGAGACGCTGTGCTAGCGTTTGTGTCTCGCATAGAGTAGAACACTGATCTCTAAACCACTCCTGTTGGGGAGGACTCGCCTGTCTTCTACATGGTATCGGCAGAGGAAGGTACAGTATGTTTTGTATAAGGAGAAAGCACTTGACTGTGTGTAGAGATACTTATTTTATAGTGTAGCACCGATATTTCCCGTGGGACAACACCATACCCTTAGTATAAAGACCTAGCGTATTTTTGAGTACCTTTTTCTCTGGCGCTTTGAGAAGGCTACAGGCAGATAGTCATATTCTCTATCATTAAATCATCTATCCATTAAATACGTTCAATTTTCCCTTCAGGCAGGAGATGTGGTGATTTGACACGGTCTGACTAATAATTGCACACTGTAGACAGACCAATGTGAAATAGAAACATTTTCATTAAATAATAAACTACTGTACAAAGCAATGTTTCTCAGTAAATGTGTCTTCATATTTTCTGATTTAATCTTTATTTAGCCAACGCCTATCTTTGTTTTCTAGGTTTGAGTGGGCGGTTTATTATTACAGCATTACCAACAATCTATCAGTAAGTACCGATTTGTGGAGTATTTCTATTCACAAGGCTTAATAGCTGGGTTATTGAAGAGAGTTAGGACATGTAAGGGGTCTCTACTTGCTTCCTTGTCACTTATTATTTTAGCTTCCACCTTTAAGTTGATGTGACAAAAGATTGTGTACTACCATAAACCAAACCGAGATAATGGTTATTTTATTACTAGGCTTATTTTTAAGCCCCTAATTCAGTTTTCAGTTCTCTGTATTTGGCTCTTGCTAAGGTCCTTGAACCAGGATTCACTAAGCACTGATACAGGATTTCATTCCACAATCGAGCGTTAACTGCCTTTGACTTGGATGGCTGGGTCGGGGGGTGATATACAGTGGCGTAGCTAGACATGCACGGGCCCCTGGGCAAAACATTTTTCAGGGCCCCATTATAAGGGCTCTCTCTCCCCCAGCTCTCTTCCCCCCAGCTCTCTTCCCCCCAGCTCCCTTCCCCCCAGCTCTCTTCCCCCCAGCTCTCTTCCCCCCAGCTCTCTTCCCCCCAGCTCTCTTCCCCCCAGCTCTCTTCCCCCCAGCTCTCTCCCCCTCTATGCCTAACTGTGGGACAGGGTGGTAATAGAGGCAGGCGGGAAGAGATAAAGGTAAGTGACGACAAGCCGCCAGCATTGAGCAGAAGAGCAGCCAGCAGAGGAGTTGGGATTTGCATGGAGGCAGAGCAGGACGGACGGGAGGATCGCGCTGTAGCAGCATAGACACCGGAAGTAAGAAAGACTTCCGGGTCGGACAGCTGCGGCGCACTCCTCCCCCACTGTCCTGCTATGCTCTGTGCAAATCCTAACTCCTCTGCCGGCTGCTCCTCTGCTAAACGCTGGTGGCTCGTCGCCACGCACCTTTTTATCTAGGGGAGAAGAGAGAGACAAATGGGCTGCCGACAGGAGAGGAGAGCGGGCCCCCCAAGAGCATGGGCCCCCGGGCTTCGCCTGGGCTATAGCTGCGCCCCTGGATATACCTCACATAGGCGCATTGTGAATCTCCCACTTTGTATCATGCGTAAACTTCCAAGAATTATTTTATAATGGTCTTTAAAAAGGTGGCACAATCGGTGAATTAATCCGTAAAACGTTCTTGGCAGAATAATACTAACCCGACCGGACACAACTAACGTGATCCCTGTGTCTTGACATTTTGTGGCATTTGGCTAAGTGGTTATCTCTTTATTTAAAAAAAAAAGTCCTTTTGGGTCAGGATTTCCATTCTAATGGTGTTGATCTTCCAGAAAGTAATTTCTTACCTGGGCTTTAACAGTATGCGCAGGATTATTCTCTAATGATCATAAAGGTCATGACTGCTTAGCTGCTTCTTTACCTGTCGCAGCTCTTATTTCCGTTTGCAAACTTCTTTCGCAAGTTTCGTTCAGTCATTTTGTATCTGACAGATTGTTCAAATCCCTATTTATCTTGTTCTTTCTAAATGTCACAGCTGGGTGGGAATAAAAGATCAAGGAATAAACATTCTTAAAAGAATTCAGATGATCTTGCTGTCCATGATCTCTGAATACTGCAAGCCAAACGTGTGGTTTTTAAAATTATTTTATTTCTGACAAAATGTTAGCTTTACAAGGGATTCGTTGTTTTTAGACTTGAATAAAACGTTTGTCCAACCATCACGTTTTCCCTTTAATTTGTGCTTTTGTACTTTACAAAAGCCCAGCTAGTAAGTGACCGCAAAGTTCTCCATCGAAGCGGTAAAACCCATACATTAGCTTGTAGGCCGAGGGGAGTCCCCCCTGTGCCAAGCTGCATATTCATGCTAGATCATGAAAAATGTAGGGTTGTGATCATTGCGTGAATAGTTTCAAGGACTGTAGCCATCGTAAAACCAAGAAAGGCAAGCTACAGAGCGTATGATATACCTCATGTAGTTGGTTTTTATTTTCTTCAATTATTAGGCAGGGGTAGTCCCATGCTACCCATAAGGTAGGTAGACAAAGGCAGTGCAAATTCATCATTTATACATTATTACTCTTCAACTCACAATGTATGGGACAATTTATGTACTATTTATTGTGCTGGTTAGCACTAGGTACTAGTCCCTTAGCCCTATTAGGGTGTTTCATTGTTGCTCACAATGTTATTGAAGTGGTCCCAACGGAAGAATTCATCATTTATTAAGGGGACTTGTTTTTCTTTGATGCACCGGTTACCCACATCCCATGCTACCCATACTCATTTCTTGTCTCCAATGATTTGCTAACCCCAACACACATTTTGTACTCTTAAGGTTTTTTTAAATTTAAATGTGATGGTGCTGATCAGGGCGACGCACAGACACTCCCATAAAAGTCCACAGGTGTTCCCGTGCCCTAGTGACCCGATTAATACATATTGCGGTTTAATGAATAACCCCCTCCGTCCCTTTGCTTGGTTTCTTTAGTGCTTTCAAGTGAGATCCTTTCTCCCGTTTTATTTATGCTCTGTTGTAATGTGTTGACCAAAGCTTTCTCTTTCCCAAAGTTTTAATTGTATGCAGGTCCTGTTTCCCCTCGTCTTTCCAATGGAAGAAATACAAAGGACGCGGTATAACATTGGTAGTGTAGGACCTGCGTTATGGGTCGAACCGTGACGTAGTTGCAGGCTGGAAATGTTTGGGCCAAATAATTGAACTAAATGACTCCGTTATGAGAAGAACAAATTATAGAAAAAAACATGTCGTAATGTACTAAATAAATTGTCCAATTGGATGTGCGTTGGTTGGGGCTTCGATGTTTAGCAAAATATAACAAATGTCCATGTCTCGGGCTTCTCTTGGTATCTCTTAACCCAACGTTTCCCATTCCTTCAACATAGCTGCAAAGATGGAGTTTTCAGAAAGTACCAGGGCTCCAAGACCCACAAGGACTTTATAAACTTCATCAACGAGCGAGAGTGGGAGGCCATAGAACCAGTGTCATCCATGTTCAGCCCCGGTTCCTTTCTGTAAGTACCAGAACGGGCTCGGCTCCCCAATGGGCAATTCATGAGCCGAGGGTGGACAAGAACGCCGAAGCCTGTGATGATGATTTTTTTTTTCTTTTATAACACATTTGTATAGATAATAGAGCTAATCTTCCCCCAGAAGTTAGTTTATATTGGGAGCAGATGTAAAAGTTTTATAACTTGTCACTAGTTTGGCATCTGAATAACTGATTTAAAAAAACAACAAAAACCTCGGAATTTCTTGTATAAGATCATAATTGAGGTAAACCTCTTCATCCTTAAACCATATTAGTGTTGCCTTTTTTTTTTAATTATTTTAATCCCAAATGCCTGATCGTCTCCCATTTTGTAAGGGGCTGTGATATACTTCTATCCAATATGTTAGGAGCGTGTTGCTCTCTGACAATGAGGGACAAACCTACCATGCTATTAGTAATGTGAGATGATCTGCAGAACGAGGGTGCTAATGACCCATGACAAAATAGCATCTCATACAAGATTTTAGGGTCCCTCCTGTCATTCTAATGGAATTGAGGTGTTGGGTCAGAGCTGCTGTCCACTCAATTTCTTCCATGCGCATTGATGTGGGGTTAGTCAGTCATTAAACGGTGATAGTGCCGATCAGGTAACTGTCGGGTCACTATCGCAGTTTAAGGAATAGCCCCCCAACCGTCATGATCAGTTTATACATATAATTTTTCAGAGAAGTCTCTATATTGTTGTGGTTAGTAAGTTTTGATACCTGGAGCTAAGGGACATAGTGACCTTCCCAAGGTCACCAGGACCGAACACATGGATTCAGAGGCAGCGACGTGAACGCTGTACTACACCAGGGGCGGCCAACTCCAGTTCTCAAGGGCCACCAACAGATCAGATTTTAAGGATATCCCTACTTCAGCACAGGTGGCTTAATCGATTGAGCAGGGATATCCCAAAAACCTGACCTGTTGGTGGCCCTTGAGAACTGAAGTTGACCTCCCCTGCACTACACCATCCGTCCCATCCCATACTCCGGGACTGTGCTATATCTAGGTGTAGTTCTTCAGATGGTAACCTAACTACAACTGTGTTTGTGATATTTCTCAAGTGATTCAACCTGAAGATCTGTTCATAAGATCCATTGCATTTGCTTTATTTTAGGATGAGCTGCATGTCTGCTCTGTTTCAGCTTTCCATGTGGATCAGGGTATGTATCATTAAATTAATTTTGTTGCTGCGGTTAAGCCTTTCGCTTCCAGTGGGACATGCAAGGCATTACTCTGGCAACTAAAGGGCTAATATTACTCCTTAACTACCTCCTTTTTAATAAGTCTTTAAAAATAAAATTCTACTTGTGTTTACCTTCACAGCAATGTCACAGTTATTTTGTCGAGGATATGGGCATTCCTGTTTGGGGATCTTACATTATTTTTGGCCTGGTGACTGTGCTTTCAGGTCTAGTTTTGGGTCTGGTAAGTGTAAAACTATTCTTTTTTTCCTACACCATTGTTTCTATAGATGGTTATAATTATGAGCAACTTCAAAGTCAGCGTTTTTAAATATGTACTTTGGAATCCATATAAGACTCCCCATTACACGGAGCTACTAGCTCAGTATTCAGTGACATTGTATTGTATGTCTTTATTTATATAGCGCCATAAATGTACATAGCGCTTCACAGTAGTAATACATATCATATAAATAACAAATAATATAAATAACAGGTCATGGGAATAAGTGCTTCAGGCATAAAAATAACATTAAGGAAGAGGAGTCCCTGCTCCGAGGAGCTTACAATCTAATTGGTAGGTAGGGAGAACATACAGACAGCAGGAGGGAATTCTAATAAGCGCGTCTGCAGGGGGCCAAGCTTTATGTATCATGTGTCCAGGATAATCCAGTGCTATTCATATGCTTCTTTAAGCAGATGTGTCTTAAGGTGGGTCCTAAAGGTGGATAGAGGGTGCTAGTCGGGTATTGAGGGGAAGGGCATTCCAGAGGTGCGGGGCAGAAAGTGAGAAAGATTTAAGGCAGGAGAGAGCTTTAGATACAAAGGGGGTAGAAAGAAGACATCCTTTTGAAGAACGCAAGAGTGGGATGGTGTATAGCGAGAAATTAGGGCTGAGATGTAAGGAGGGGCAGAAGAATGTAAAGCTTTAAAAGAGAGGAGGCGAATTGAGTGTGAGATACGGGATTTGATCGGAAGTCAGGAGAAGGATTTCAGGAGGGGAGATGCAGAGACAGATTTAGGAAAGAGTAGAGTGATTCTGGCAGCAGCGTTTAGGATAGATTGTAGTGGAGACAGGTGAGAGGCAGGAAGGCCGGATAGCAGGTGGTTTCATTAATCGAGACGTGAGAGAATGAGGGCCTGAGTCAGAGTTTTAGCAGTCGAGTAACAGAGGAAAGGGCGTATCTTTGGGATATTGCGGTGGAAAAAGCGACAAGTTTTAGAAACGTTTTGAATATGAGAGGAGAATGAGAGAGAGGAATCAAGTGTAACCCCTAGGCAGCGTGCTTGGGCTACTGGGTGAACGTATTTCCAATAGTAATGTGGAAGGAGGTAGTAGGGCCAGGTTTGGGAGGAAGTATAAGGAGCTCTGTTTTTGCCATGTTAAGTTTCAGTCGGCGGATGGCCATCCAGGATGATATTCCAGAGAGGCATTCAGAAACTTTGGTCTGTATAGCAGGTGTAAGGTCAGGGGTTGAAAGGTAAATTTGTGTGATGAAAAGTAGGTTTGTTTAGCCTGAGAGAGGGCAGAGTTGAAACAGGACAGCATAAATTTGTAGTGAATGAAGTCTGCGAGCGTATGAGATTTCCTCCAGAGGCGTTCAGAGGAACGAGTGGAGGAACGCAGCATGCGTGTGTGGGAGTTTAGCCAGGGTCTGGGGTTAGAAGGGCGAGGACGGCAGAGAGAAAGCGGGGCATGAAGATCAAGAGAGGAAGATAAGGCAGAGTTGTATTTCCTGACCAGGTTGTCAGGGTCTGAAGCAGATCTGAGAGAGGAGAGGGAGGAGCGTAAAGTGGAATCAAGAGCTGGTAGGTTAATAGAGCGCAGGTTTCTGCAAAAACGAGGGCGAGATGGAGATGGAGAGAAGATAGAGAGAGAAAATGAGATGAGGTGATGGCAGAGAGGAAAAGGGGAAATGTAGAAATCGGAGAGAGAAGTTTTTAGTGAAAACCAGGTCTAGGTAGTGTCCATCCTTGTGGGTGCTGGCTTCAGTCCACTGTTGAAGGCCAAAAGAGGGTAGAGAGAGAAAGCGGGAAGCCCAAGGGAGAGAGGGGTCATCAATGTGGCAGTTGAAGTCCCCAAGGAGAACAGGGGAGTCTGAGGAGAGAAAGAAAGAGAGAGCCAGGATTCAAAGTGAGAAAGGCAGAAGGGGGATAAGTAGACGTAGGTGGGCGATAGATGACAGCCACGTGGACAGGGAGAGGAGAGAAGATCTGGGACAGTGTGAGCCTCAAATGAGGGAAAAGCAAGAGAGGGAGGAATAGGAACAGTTCAGTAGCGGCAGAGAGAGGAGAGCAGGAGCCCCACGCCTCCACCCCTGCCATCAGGGCGCGGAGTGTGGGAGAAAGAAGCCACCATAAGAGAGGGCAGCTTCCAGAACAGAGTCAGACTGAGTGAGCCAGGTCTCAGTTATAGCAAAGAGGAGCAGAGAGTGAGAGAGAAAGAAGTCATGTACAGAGAGGAACTTGTTAGAGAGGGAGCGAGCATTCCAAAGGGCACAGGAGAATGGGAGAGAGGAGGAGGAGGGGGGTGGGTGGCAGGGGATGGGTATGAGGTTGGAGGGGTTGACACCCAAGGAGTAGAAGTTGCATGTGGGAGGCGAGAATGAGAGCATGTAGAAATAAGGCAGGGACCAGGATTGGGAGAGATATCCCCAGAAGCGAGGAGGAGAAGCATGGATAGAAAGAGAATGTGTGAGGATGATTTGCAGGGGTGTGTTTTAGTGCAGGGGGTGTAGCTGTGTGGTGACAGAGGGCGCAGGTAAGAAAGGAGTTCATGTGAACTGAGAAGTGGGGAAGAAAAGAGAGATGGAGATATATGAATAGAGTTAGAGACATGATGAGGCTGGTGGAAGGAAGTGCATAATTTGAAAATAAGTGCGGTTACAGCAAATATAAAAAGTAAAGGCGGCATCGCAGCAATAGTTATGTGTTGAGATGTGCAGTCTGGGATGATATACTCCTTTCCAGCGTAGTTCAAATGCAGGAATCAGAAGCAGAAGGTGGTGTCCACTTTTCCACTTCCTTTTTGAACTTCCTTTTTTAAACTTCCTTTTTTAAACTTCCTCACTACTTTAAAGATTTCTGCTTAGGAGCATGGCTGCAGGCAGCAATGCTGTTGTGAGTTTACTTATATACTTTTACAAAGTCACCTGGCTGGCCAAACCAACTTAATTAGCACATGTGAGGGACGTTAAAGCAAATGGTTTGAAAGATGAATTAAATTAAGACACACCAGGGTATGATGATTGCAGGAGACAGACAGACAATTTGAGATATGTTTTTACCTGAGACAAGACAAGAGATGAGATTATTAGCAAACATGGCCCTTC
Source organism: Ascaphus truei (assembly GCF_040206685.1). Taxonomy (NCBI): domain Eukaryota; kingdom Metazoa; phylum Chordata; class Amphibia; order Anura; family Ascaphidae; genus Ascaphus; species Ascaphus truei. The sequence continues at coordinate 23,366,983 of NC_134491.1, read as the reverse complement.
ACAGAGATCCGTGTTTAGAAGGATGTACATGCATTAGAGCAGGCCTGCACAACTCGTAAAGCGAGAAGGGCCAAACTGCTCCAAGGAAAAAAAAATTGGGCCGCACGGGTAAAATCATCATCATCTCTCCTCCAGCACCTCTCATCATCATCCTCATATCTCCCCCAGAACCCGTCACTATCAACCTTTGCGATACTCCCCATCTATCTCTCATACACCCATCTCTTCCCCTCACCCACACACATAATACTCCCTCTCCACATTAAACACACAATACCCCCCTGCGCACCTCACATCCTTCTCTCCCACCCTGCACCTCACATCCTTCTCTCCCACCCTGCACCTCACATCCTTCTCTCCCCCCCTGCACCTCACATCCTTCTCTCCCCCCCTGCACCTCACATCCTTCTCTCCCCCCCTGCACCTCACATCCTTCTCTCCCCCCCTGCACCTCACATCCTTCTCTCCCCCCCTGCACCTCACATCCTTCTCTCCCCCCCTGCACCTCACATCCTTCTCTCCCCCCCTGCACCTCACATCCTTCTCTCCCCCCCTGCACCTCACATCCTTCTCTCCCCCCCTGCACCTCACATCCTTCTCTCCCCCCCTGCACCTCACATCCTTCTCTCCCCCCCTGCACCTCACATCCTTCTCTCCCCCCCTGCACCTCACATCCTTCTCTCCCCCCCTGCACCTCACATCCTTCTCTCCCCCCCTGCACCTCACATCCTTCTCTCCCCCCCTGCACCTCACATCCTTCTCTCCCCCCCCTGCACCTCACATCCTTCTCTCCCCCCCCTGCACCTCACATCCTTCTCTCCCCCCCCTGCACCTCACATCCTTCTCTCCCCCCCCTGCACCTCACATCCTTCTCTCCCCCCCCTGCACCTCACATCCTTCTCTCCCCCCCCTGCACCTCACATCCTTCTCTCCCCCCCCTGCACCTCACATCCTTCTCTCCCCCCCCTGCACCTCACATCCTTCTCTCCCCCCCCTGCACCTCACATCCTTCTCTCCCCCCCCTGCACCTCACATCCTTCTCTCCCCCCCCTGCACCTCACATCCTTCTCTCCCCCCCCTGCACCTCACATCCTTCTCTCCCCCCCCTGCACCTCACATCCTTCTCTCCCCCCCCTGCACCTCACATCCTTCTCTCCCCCCCCTGCACCTCACATCCTTCTCTCCCCCCCCTGCACCTCACATCCTTCTCTCCCCCCCCTGCACCTCACATCCTTCTCTCCCCCCCCTGCACCTCACATCCTTCTCTCCCCCCCCTGCACCTCACATCCTTCTCTCCCCCCCCTGCACCTCACATCCTTCTCTCCCCCCCCTGCACCTCACATCCTTCTCTCCCCCCCCTGCACCTCACATCCTTCTCTCCCCCCCCTGCACCTCACATCCTTCTCTCCCCCCCCTGCACCTCACATCCTTCTCTCCCCCCCCTGCACCTCACATCCTTCTCTCCCCCCCCTGCACCTCACATCCTTCTCTCCCCCCCCTGCACCTCACATCCTTCTCTCCCCCCCCCTGCACCTCCCATCCTTCTCTCCCCCCCCTGCACCTCCCATCCTTCTCTCCCCCCCCCTGCACCTCCCATCCTTCTCTCCCCCCCCTGCACCTCCCATCCTTCTCTCCCCCCCCTGCACCTCCCATCCCTCTCCCCCCTTGCACCTCCAACCACTCTCCCCCCTTGCACCTCACCTCAATGCACCTCACATCACCCCCGCGGGGAATCGCCGCCATTTTTTTTTTCTTTCTTAAATCTCATCGCCGGGCGGGCCGCATGCGGCCCGCGGGCCGTATGTTGTGCAGGCCTGCATTAGAGGCAGGTACTTAATCTTACAAATGAAAGATTATACTGGATAGCTACACATTTGATAGTAAGCAAAGAAGTGTGGGTCTTTTTTTCCCATGTAGTTATAAAGGAATGAGGGAGTAGGTGGTATGATACCTTTTGTTGGACCAACAAGTATTTTGTTACAAGCTTTCGAACCTCTTGGGCCCCTCATTGGGTGACCCTGACACTGAGAGGTTCGAAAGCCTGTAACACCTCTGTGACAGTAGGGGCCCAGAGACCAGCATGTTAAAGGTTAAAGAACAAGAGTAGCCAAAAAGACTAGGCATTACTTCCCAAAAGGTGAACAAAAAATGATCAAATGAAGCACAAGAGCATACCCATTAAAAAATAAAGCTAATTTATTATCCGCATGGATGCAAGCAGCATACACACGGACACAAGCCCCCACTAAAGGTTAAGCCCGGTCTCTGGCCCCTAACCATCTGATGGCTGTACAGGATCACCCTGTATATCCTTCTTCCTTTGGCTCATGTCGTCGGGATGTTGGAGATTACTAAGGTTAATGTGTCCGGAGACTTTATTTGTAGGTATATTGTGTTAAGTGCATTTCCTTGGTTTCTGGGCATGCTAGGCTGGTAACCCAATTACCCAGTCCAGATGCCCAAGAACCCAGGTTGCACTGGTTTCACCTCAATGGAGGTTGGGGATGGGCAGTCCTATCTGGGAAACGTTGGTCCGAAGAGTTGCGCCATTGTCTACCCAGACAGAGAGGCGCCTATCTAATCTCATCCGTGCTGGGTTTGGTCACTCTCGGGAGCGCCATGTTTTTCCTATGGAGACCGGGAACCTAGAAAAGCAGCGGCCGATTTGAGTTCTGGAGATCTTTACTGGGCGGGCGTGCAGTTAGACTAAGCAGTGGGCTCTGAGGATGTGCCAGAGACACCGGAAGTCGAGGCTGCGTGTACGCCGAGCGGAAGAGTTAAACTTTCTTGGTTTCAACTTGCATGCAGCGCTGCCGGGACCCTGCGGGTTTGCAATAGAAGTGGAAGCTGCTCCAGGAAAGCCATTTCGGTGGTGCCGGACACCTGAGCGATCGGTATTACCTCTGTAGTGCGTAGAGTTGTGAGTAAAGCTCGGTTTGGACTTTGTGCTGCGTCTTTTGGCTCCGGCTGAAATAAACACCCATTTATTTGATCACCGGGTCCTGTCTGGTGCTTGATCCCATGAAAGTCCTGGTCTCCCGTGACCATATCAACTGCTTGTTGGTCCAATAAAAGGCGGTATACCACCTACTCCCTCGCCCTCCTTTGTTACTACATTTGATAGTGTAAGACTTCAATTCCGCACTAACATTGCTCTTTGTTGCAGATATCAATATTTGTGGCAGACTGCCTCTGTCCATCAAAAAGGCACCGACCCCAAGGATATACTTATCCAAGTGAGTACCCGTCGTTTGTGCTTTTTATTTAATTTTTTTTATCTGTTGGTAAACTGGGGCATGCACAAGCTTTGGTGGTAATAGAAATTGATCTGTAATGTACAACACTTATGTAATTATCAACCTGTAGACTATTAATTGATTGCTAGGATTCCCCCTCCCATGATCTAACTATACTAAGACATAAAGCTGGATTTCAGAGGTTCGAGGTGCTCTTACTCCATAAGAACATGTATAAGCCGTTCCAACTGCTGTAAAAACACACTCCTACACAAACGCATGGGTGCGCGCGCGCACACAGATGCATACACACCCACATACATAAATACATACGCACGCACGCCCACATACGCATGCATACGCACGCGCGCATACCCACATACGTCCGCGCAGCGCGCGCCCTCACACGTATGTGCACACCTTCGCACACGCACACCCTCTCTCTAACAGCGTCCTGAATTAAAGGGCCAGATTCTCAGACCTCTTGTAAGTAAGATTTGCAGATGGTTCAGTGCTGGCGATTTTTGCTTTTGTTTCAGAAAAACTGACCCCTGAAGCTGCAGAGTTGTTAAAGGAACTAGAGGAAGAGCAGGAGAGCGACGAAGAGGAAGCCTCCGATGACGAAGAGCGCGATGACATGGCAGAGGGGGACGTCCGGCGGGACAATCTACGGAAACGCGCTGTAAACACTTGAGCTTCGTCCCCTTGGTACTCATCAGGTTGCAGCTTCTTGTTCTTCGTGATTTTTGAAAGAAAAGAAATCTGCTGGAAAGGGGGGATTTATAGTGTCAGACTAGACACATGTACACGTGAATTTGGGCTATAAAAATAAGACACCATTTTTACAGCTTTTTGAGTTTTTAGTTATTGTGTAAAAACAATTCTCCACAACCCCCTAATTCTGACCATCATTTAGCGGCTCAGAATGGGAACGGGATTTTGAAGTAACACCGGTTTTAAAATATTTGTTGGAGTGTGTGGAAAGTTTAGTTATTTCCTCCTAAAGCTTCAGCCACTTGTAGCAAATTAGAGATATACCTTTCTAGATTGTCAAACTTTTGCCTTTTTTAGTTTACAACGTCACAGTATCATCGTGTTTTGGAGGAGCATCTTATAAAAGTGCTAGCTCATGGTCCCCCTTTTAATAAGTTGCCGAGTCGTTTTAACTAATGAGGCTTTAAAGCAGGGGTGGCCAATTCCAGCCCTCAAGGGCCACCCAATAGGCCATGTTTTCAGGCTATCGCAGCTTCAGCACAGGTGGCTCAAACTGGTTGAGCCACCTGTGCTGAAGCAGGGATAGCCTGAAAACCTGACCTGTTGGTGGCCCTTGAGGACTGGAGTTGAGAACCCCTGCCTTAAATGAGTCCTGGTGGTGGCAGCATAATTGGGGACTCTGTGAGTTGTGTGTTTTTGTTTTGTTTTTTGGTGGGGGGTGCTCACCTTAGAGCCCTGCTTCAGCACAGGGGGCTCAAGATACCCCCCCCAACTAGTCAGGTTTTCAGGGTATCCCTGCTTAAGCACTGATGGCTTCTTCGACTGAGCCAATGATTGAGCCACCTATGCTGAAGCAGGGATATCCTGAAAACCTGACCGGTTGGTGGCCCTTGAGGACTGGAGTTGCCCACCCCTTGCTTTAAAGGATTCTGTGCGTTTGTAAGTAATGGTTACCTTTTATTTGCACTCTAAGAGGTAGATTTAAAATGCACCTGCACACTAAAAAAAGGTTAGATACTGTTTATCCGTTTAGCAGCATTTATTGTTGTTGAAAATATGTTGTTAAATCCACCACACACATTCTACCCACCTGCAAAACAATGACTGGCTGCACTGCATAATAAGGAATAGAACTGTCGGTGATTGTGTTGTGTTATTTCCCCACCCTTATTAAGACCAGAAGACAATAAACCACAGATCCTCTCCTTTAAATAGTGTGTTTCATACTGGCGTGACTGCTCTGCCCCGTTCAGCAGAATTTTAAGGCCTCGGGCATGGTCAGCGCTTACGCGCTGACCCATGCTGAGGCGCGCTGCTGCTCGAAACTGAGCCCCTGCAGCCGCAATGAGAGCGGCTTTAGCAGGGGCTCGCGCACGCTTGGGGAAGCGTGTGTCTGACGGAGTTTTGAAATTTGGCGCTCGCCGGAGTGCAGGCCGGTCACGTGAGCGGTTCTCCCAATGAGGGCGAACCAGCTCCGTGACGTCACTGGCCCGCCCCCTGACGGCGCGCTGTGTAAGGCCAGGGAAAGCACCGCTTTCCCTGAGCCTCAGCGCGCCTCCGCACTGTTTGGGGCACTATGTCCCAGGCCTTATGCAGTCTGCAGCTGTTCTGCTCTTTCCTTCTATCCAATTCTTGTTCATTATTTGCGCCCAATCACCCAGTAATTAAACCTACTGTACATTGCTGTTTCCCAGAATCTAATCTCGTGTTCTCCTGCTCAGTTTGGTAGCGTCCTTGCCTGTTCCTCTGTCTTGTGACATGTAATATACGATCCAAAATAGTTGTTTCTTGGTAGAAGAGAACACCCCAAAGGAATTGACGTCTGACGCTTTGGTGTTTTTTAATTGGAATACACCGCTAAAATATCTGGCACTTCAAATATGGGGATGAAAAAGATATTGAATTTTAATGCAAAAATTCTTGTGCTCTAAAGCAGGGGTGTGCAAAGGTTTCCCCCTGCGTCCCCCTGCCTGCTCTCCTCCCCTGCTTGCACCCCTGCCCCTGCAAGCTTTTGGATGCCCCAAGATGTAACCACCACCTTGTGCTGTCTGGCACTCCCAGGGCTTGGTGACATCGTGGCTATGCCATGGGCTTTCTTGCTTATTTTGTAGGGCAGGTGGCGTTCTGCGCTCCTGCTGAGCACTGGGCGCGATCTAGCCAACAGTGACGCCGAAATCATGTGATCGCAATGTACCGGAGTGCTGTGGCACCCAAAGAGTTAATGAACATCCTACACTGAAGTTGTACTCTGTTAAGGATGCTCTGTGTGTATGATCCGTGTGTTAAAGTATTTCACTGATTTTTTTTATTACCTTTTTTTTGGTCTTTTACATGAGGTTTGTTTTTTTTTTAATTCGGATGTGATCAGGGTGCAAAGTTCCTGAGTGGCCGCCTGCAAGGGGGCAAGCTTAAGTGTTGACGTGGCAGCTAAAATGAACAATTACATGCCCACTTGGACGATTAGATGAGCTAACACATTGGAAAGCAAGTGAGCATGTAGATCGGGGGCGGCCAAACCCGGTCCTCCAGGGCCACCAACAGGTCAGGTTTTCAGGATATCCCTGCTTCAGCACAGGTGGCTTAATCAGAGGCTGTCAAAGACTGAGCCTCTGATTGAGCCACCTGTGCTGAAGCAGGGACTGATTGAGCCACATGTTCTGAAGCAGGGATACCTTGACCTGTTGGTGGCACCTGAGGACTGCAATTGTCCACCCCTGATGTTGATGGGGGGCGGGAGGGGGGAGGAGATTTGAATATTATATCCTGATAACATTGGGTTTGTTTTCCATCTGTCTGTTGGGCAATGTCATAGTAAGGGTAACGGTCCTTTATACCAGCTTGTGTCTGAGTATTTTATTGTGTTACTAAGTGTACTGTAGTGCAGGAAGGAAGCTTCCTTCTAAAGTTTGAGTACTGTAAATAGTTACTCAATTCACAGTTTGTTACTATTCTATATATAAATCACATGCCTGACCTAATACAGGTATCTGAGCAATGGGATCCACTGTGAGAGTGACCTTTTGTCCTAGATGTTTGTTTACGTATTGCAGGTACACACGTTCACATCACTAGTACTGTGGGTGCAATGAAATGAAACAAGCCTGACCGGGAAAAGCATTTATTTCTGTTCCCTGTTGTTGTCATCATCACCACTTTTTGTATGTGTTAGAATCGTTTTGCACAAGGGTACAGGAACCATTTTTTTATGTGGGGTGCTGTACATACAGAATTTGTAACCTACACATGATATTAGCATAATGTAAAAATGTATAAATCCATAGGGGCTGAAGCCCCCGTACCTCTAGTTCCAGCCACCATGGTTTTGTAGGGAGCAGGTGTGTTTTACCTGGTTAGTTATAGTGTAGTGCAGGGGTGGGCAACTCCAGTCCTCAAGGGCCACCAACAGGTCAGGTTTTAAGGATATCCCTGCTTCAGCACAGGCGGCTCAGTCAATGGCCCTTGTGGACTGAAGTTGGCCACCACTGGTATAGGGTCATTTATATCGAGTGGTTTGCAAAAAGGTCCTTTTTAACCATGCGTAGGTTTAATTAAGTCTCAAGTAAGCACTTGTAATGTAGCATGGTCCCACCTGGCAGTGATCTATGCACATATGATTGCTGTTGTAATATCTTAAGTATCCACAGAAAGCATCTCACATGCACAAGAACCATCCCAGTGTTTCTCATTTTTGCAGATACACGTGAGAATTTCACTTTACAAATGCGAATATCCTCAGTTTGTAGCAGTTTCAGTGAAATGCTAACCTCTGATGTGGAAAATGTGTGTGTATATGTATATTTTAACGGCTGCTGCTATAAATAGTCTTCCATTCAATAGAACATTTATTTTATACAAACAAAGGGGGTTAAGGTGCAGAAGCTGAAAATCACTGTGTCCCCTTTTGTCATACAAGTTTGTGATATGGTTCCCAGGAGGTATCACAAATAACAGAGAATGGCCATGTGCAGATCTAGGAGTGTCAGAGAATACAGTGGCACATCAGGGTCTCTGTCAGATTTGAGGTTTGTGGGCTTTTTAAAAAGAACATTTACAGTAACCAGATTTGTGAAAATTGACACCGCTTCAGACATGCAAAATATATTTGAACTCTGTCTATTTACGTCTGTTTAAGCCAGGGGTGGCCAACTCCAGTCCTCAAAGGCCACAAACAGGCCAGGTATTAGGGCTATCCCTGCTTCAGCAAAGGTGGCTCAATCAGTCCCAGCTTCAGCACACTGAGCCACCTGTGCTGAAGCAGGGATATCCTAAAAACCTGACCTGTTGGTGGCCCTTGAGGATTGGAGTTGGCCACCCCTGGTTTAACATACGAAATCTCACTATCCCTTTATCTTTGAACATTGTATAACACACAGGATTTTGGTTCCAACGCCTGCATAGGGTCCTTTTGGACCCACGACTGTTCTCCAAATACATAGTTTGCCTTGGTAGCAGGAAGTGACATTAAATATTCCAGTTATCTCCGATTATGTACAGATCACACACAAAAAGACTTATTTAAGATGTTTTGTTCAGAAATGTTCATTTTAACCTGTATATATTGAAAATGAATTCTCACCAGTGGTTATTCTGAAATGTAATGTAAACACATGGCAGAGTAGGTGGATTTCTGATGAGCATACAATTCTTACATTCCATTGGTGAGAGATGCAACCCTCCAGGATAATACAAATGTCCAGTGTGCGTGATTATATCCAACCCTCAGTAAATGGTACCTGAACCCAATGAGAATCAAAGCAGCCCACGTGACTAATTCACACACTGCAATGTTGGTTGCAGTGGGTGTTTATTTATTTTTCCCCCCCACTGCTTGAGCAACCTAAAACGCATTATGAACCCACTCCCGGTTTTGGGCTGTACTTCGTGGAGGTCGCAAGAGGTTTTATACTAAACTTCTAAATATTGGGAGGTTCTGTGTTTTTAGGTGTGAGACACGGAAGCCACGTTTTTTTTAAAGACTTTTGAAAAGACGCACGGCGCACACTGTGTAAGATGGTTCAATTAAAAATATATTTTGTATTTTTGTAACCGGCTGCAAAGCAATTAATATAATAAACCTTGTTTTGCTTTTTGTGTAATCTATTTTTGTTGTGAAATAAACCTTTTACAAACGATCTGGTTTGCGGTAATTTCTGTGAACGCTTTGCTTCCAGCTCTGGTGGAAGGACCTTACTGCATCAAGTAAGTACATACAGTATCGCTTCTTATTTCCCTCTTGCTATCCAGAATAAAATAGCAATTAATTGTATGCATAACCTGCCTATGTTTTTGTTTCCCGTAACTTGAGGGTGCATTGTTCTGTGCAACTTGTTGCATTCACAAAATTGTTCCTCTACCTTTTTTTGAAGCTGGTAAACCAGCAAATCTGCTCTGAAAGCGGAGGTACTGCTCTGAAAGCGGAGGTACTGCTCTGAAAGCGGAGGTACTGCTCTGAAAGCGGAGGTACTGCATGAAAGCGGAGGTACTGCATGAAAGCGGAGGTACTGCATGAAAGCGGAGGTACTGTATAATTATGAAAGCCGCTTTATTAGTGGTGGATTTTTCCTCTTGCAAATCTATGTAACACTTGGCAACACTAATACACTTTTAACTTCCAACTTGTGGTTAGATTATTTTGTATCCATTCATCATAATTACATAACGATGGCTTTAAAGAAATTAGATTGTGTATAACATTAGGTGTTTTATGTTTTTCGTTTCGTTTAGCCACAAGGTATTTTCCAACTGAAGTCATGCGATCGTCATAAACACCTTAAAATACATGTTGGCGCCTCAGACACAATCTCTGGAATGGATACAAATAGTTAAGCTTGCATGGACACATATATAAAAAATACACACAGGGCATCTTGATAATGCAATATGATGTCCTACCAGTAGAGGGCACTCATGTTTTACCAATATAGGGTTTCTGCCACTTTTTGTACTCGCCATAACTTACTTTGGGTACATAGGGGCCTATGCAGAGAGCAGCGTTAGAATAAATTGGAGAGTTTAAGAAAAAGTAGCTTTAATGGAGAGTTTTATTCTCCATATGCAGAAATGGGCGAAATCCGCTATTTTTAGCATTACTGCATGTGGAGAATTGTAAATGAGGAGATGCGCGCAGCTGAAAGGGGAAAAAAAATTGCGCATTTTTTTTTTCCCCCTATTGCCGGCGACCTCCTGTTTCTTGCCAACTTTAGTTGGCGGAGAAAATTGACGAAAATCGCGCCAAAAACAGCCGCTAGATGGCGAGCGCGGCTTTCTGAATTCGGCTATTTTTCAGACTGGCGAGATGTAGTTTCTCGCCAGCCGCGCGGCGAAATTTTGAAATAGAAAAAAAATGGCGCGTTTTCCCAAACTCGCCATTTTCAGCTGTTTTTAGCGCGATTTTCTCCTAAAAATGGCGAGATTGCAAATAGCGCTGCTCTCTGCATGAGGCCCTTAGTCTGTTGCCACTACCTGCTTCACAATGCAAGGCCAGTAACCTCCCTCCCGGAGAGATATACCAAATAAGTGAACATGGGAAGGATGCTGATTTGCTATTATTTGGAGTCAGGAAGGAATTTATTTTTCCCCTTATGAGACCGCATTGGATAATGTGTCACTGGGGCGTTTTGTTTGCCTTCCTCTAGACCAATATACTGTAAATATAAGTAGCTGTCGGCCATATCTTAAACATAGACATCAAGTTGAACCTATATATTTTTTTTTTCCTCAACCTCTACTATGCAACTATGTATAGGAAGCAACGGAACTCCGCAGATAAACATCCAGGGACTCCATGCTTCCCTCGATGCCTACCGGGGAAGGTGCCACCTGTACTTCCTGGAAGTTTCAATTGGCTGTGGGCCAATAGAAAGCTGTGATATGCGTCTGAGCCACTGTTTGAGCCACCTGTGCTGAAGCAGGGATATCCTTAAAACCTGACATGTTGGTGGCCCTTGAGGACTGGAGTTGCGCCCCCCTATGCCATAGGGTCATAACATAGCTTATCCAAAATCACAAGAGGCAAGCACTGGGTGTCCTCATTCCATTGAGCCACTGATGGATTTACCGGCGCTGTGCAGAGGCTGAGGGAAAGCGGGTGCTTTCCCTGGCATGGTACGTGCGCCATCCGTGGGCGTGTCTAGGGACGTGCCAGCGCCCTTCAAGTGACCGGCCTGTCGTGCCAAGAAATCCGTTTGAACTGTTTCCTTGCGCAACGCGCGCCCCTCCTGCTTCTGTGCGAACGCCGTATAGACGCGATCACTGCCTTTAGGCAGTCTGATCACTCGGCGTGCGGACGCGGTGTCCATACCATGGATGCAGCCTTACAGTAGGTGATACCTTTTTTTATTTGGACTAACAATTTACGTCAGGACAAACTTTCGAGATTTCTCTCTTCCTCAGGTCAGTGATACTGATTTACAAAGGAATCATAGATTCGTGTGTGTGTGTAATATACACACATTTTAAGTTATGGTGGGGACAAAATGCAACAAAAAACCTCCACCACTTAAATGGGCTCCATGTGTATGGATATTCCAGGCAAAAGGTGACACGTGTGCTCATTTGCATGTAATTTCCCAGAATCCCTTGCTGCAGTGGGAGCACTGTATGCTAGGTGATAATGGTTAAATGTGCTCACAGGTGATATTCTTTATTGGAGATATATATAGATCGAATGAATAGACAATACCGTTCTGTGGCTAACACAATGCTTTTATTTGTGCGAGCTTTCATGATACACACAAATAAAAGCATTTTGTTAGCCACAGAACGGTATTGTCTATTCATTTTTGATTATTAAAGCTCGGCTACATATATAATCTCCCTCCATCCATCCCAAATCCCTGAACCTGATGACGTCATGGCTCGGAGCTTTGAAACTTCCCCATTACGTGAACCTTGGTAGCCAAGTGGAGCAGCTACTATGGAGGTAAGTATCTGTGGAAGCAGGGGGGCTTGGGGCCCAAATGAATGTGGTTCAGCTCCGGAGACCCCCTGCTTCAATCCTATGTTAAAAAATGTTTTAAATGGCAACAAGAATTGTACGCTTGGATTGTCGCTTTAAAGCCCTTATATTTATATCCCCTCGGCTCAAACTGCAGCCAGTCAGCCGCTGTCACCAAGCTGCCTTGAGAGCTCCCGGTGACGTTAATATTCCCTACAACATCCTCAGACAATCACAGGCTGATGAACACACCCTCGGGCAGAGGATCCTTGGAGGTCATTATGCCCTCCCGGTGACCCCTCTGGGCTATCAGTACCTACTTTAAGTAAACGGTGCACTCCCATGAGAAGTCCAAATGACTAATTAGGAAAAAAACCTTTAATGCTCTATCTCTAAAATCATAATGTATTCAAAAAAAAAGCCTGTAGACAAAAATCATCATAAATCCTATACAGAGAAGGGGGGCTGTATGTGTCAGCAGTAATAATACACGTTGACTACTAGAATTATGAGTGTGCTGGATCTCATATGGTTACATTGTAATACGCATTTCATTTTGTAAAGCTCAAATCTTTCTAAGCACCAACCGTGCGTGCACATAAATACATACATACATACTAGCTCTGTGACTGCAACAATAAACAATGTACCTGATATCAACAGGTTAGTGTTAGGACCTGCAAAATTTGGTTATGCCTTGACGTTGGCTTGCAGGCTTATAATGCTGTGGCCAAAGGGTTTAACTAAATGACCCTTGTTTAAGAGAATATTATTATTGAAGTGTTTAACTACATACTAATTACTATATATTTTGTCAAATTGTATGTAGCATTGGCTTTTTCTGATGTGTGTGTGTGTGTGTGTATATGTGTGTATATATATATATATGTATATGTATGTATATATATATATATATATATATATATAGGCAATACGATACCGCACGTGGACGAATATCAGAGGCAGCAATCCAAATGAATATCAAAAATCCGGTATTCAACAAAACATCATATCCAGTATATCCAATTTGTACAGGATTTGCACCCAATTTTTCTATTCAGACGGAGTGCCTATGGTTCTTTATTACCTGATATATATATATATATATATAAGTAGAGGTATCAGTACCGTGTTAGCCGAGCTTCAATAATCAAAAAATAAATAGATGATACCGTTCTGTGGCTAACGAAATGCTTTTATTTGTGCGAGCTTTCGAGATACACTGATCTCCTCTTCCGGCGATGTTACAATGAATTCATTGTAACATCGCCGGAAGAAGAGATCAGTGTATCTCGAAAGTTCGCACAAATAAAAGCATTTCGTTAGCCACAGAACGGTATCATCTATTTATTTTTTATTATATATATATATATATCCTCCTCATTGCACAAAAGTTGTATTAGCTCAACGATTCGGCCCATACATGAGCCTTTTTCAAGAGGGGGCATCTCTCTGTGCAGCATCTCTTCACCACACTATGTACCATAATTGGTAGAATTCCATCCACTTGACAGTTTCTTTGGTGGTTAGCAAGGTTCAAATTGCCTTTTAATTACTGTAGTCATTTGGTACACATTCTTCACGAAGTGCTAATCAATATTAATCAATTTGCTGGCTAATAGTAATCCTCCATGACATGTAGCTAGGACTCTTATCCACCACATAAACACACTCCTTATATCTGTCCATCTCCACCCCCCCCCCCCATCCCTATCACATCTGTCCATCTCCTCCCCCCCTCCCATCACCTCTGTCCCATTGGCTGTAAGATCCCATGCTACAAACATGCTTTATGATGGATTGAACCGTGATGTGCAGGGTATTGTAATAGTTTGGTCTCATGGATCCAAGTTGTGAGACATATTCAGTCTTGTTTTATTTTAGCATTGTTTCTATGGTTCACATCCCTTCTTTGTCTGTAGGATTGAATAATAATGTATAGCACATACTATATAGACTTTAATAGCAGTAAATGACACTACATGAGTGTAAGGGGGACGTACGTTTTTTTGCTGATTGAAGAGTAGAGTAACCCATTATTGCCCTACGGGCTTTACATGCATTGTTTTTCAGCTCCTGTTTCATTCTCTACTAAAGTGCTTGTTCAATAAAGAGTGATAGTGCAGGTTTGGTGATACCACATGGACAGTACATTTAAAGAGGCCGTCCAACCAGCTTAAAAAAAAAATATATATATATATATATAAATATTTTTTTTGTTTAAATATATGCAGCCTTTGATTACCTTTATTGAAAACGAATTACCTACGCTGATGATCGATTGGTTCTCCCGTGATCGCTCAGCAAAATCCTGTTTCCCAGGGTTCACTAAATGCCCGTCTGTCAGTTTCAAATCAATACCTTCAGTCAGTGTAACTCAGCAGCTACAATGTATTCTTATATTACTAAGGTAACATTATCTATTGTTAACATTTGCAGCTCAATCTGCAGGAAACATTGGCAGCACAGTATCACAAAAAGGAAAGTGTTGCAAAGAACTTGCACTGCAGGGGAAGTGTGCTAAAACCTATACAAATCAAAAGATGCTCAGTATATTAAAACCTAAAGAAATCAAAAGATGCTCAATATATTTAAACTCATTTAAAATGTCATTAAGACTGAGTTGAATTTTAAAATAAAAAAAACGGTAAAAAGTATTATCTAATACAAGGGTGCGCAAAGTTTTTGACCTGCGCCCCCCCCCCCTGCATCATAGCCCCAGCGTTCGCGCCCCCCCTCTCCTACGACCTGGCGTTAAATTACGCCGTGGGTCATGTGTCCCCGCACCATCATTTGGCGCCGCGTCGCCGAAGACCCGGCTGGCAGCAGGTAAGGGACGTTACAGAGGCCTCACGCCTCCCCCGGCAGTTGGATTAAATGCCCTAGGTAAGGGCGCGGGGGCCTCTGTAACCGCCCCCCCCTAACAAATCTTGTGCCCCCCCCCAGTTTGCGCAGCCCTGATCTAATAGTACAGAACTGATGTATTTAAAAACACCCGTAGGATATTGCTAGATCTGCAGCTTCTTTAAGTCAGTAGGACTTTTCTTTCTGTATCTCTAAAATGACACTCAAGTTATTGAATAAGCCCCAAAGATGTTAAAAATACATCACTCATCATGAAACTATCTATGTATTTAACTGTGTGTTGTCCCTGAAGGGCATCATTTAAAATCGGGTGCAGAAAAATGACTAACGTCTGGTTATTCTTTCCTATTAGATTCCACGATACATTTGAGAAGCTTTAATCCTGGGAAGGGGGGAATAACATTCTAGCACACATTGAGCTGATAGCGAGATATCATTAGATATTGTCGGGTGTCTTGTTAAGGCGTTGCTGATATGACACCATCTATTACCCTAAACCCCTGAAGGTATTTTAAGATCGTGTAATGTTGTGGTACACAATGTTTTCAATCATTTACAACTCGGGTCAATTTGAAAAACGGGATGAAAATGATGTCAAAGGGAAATGTTATATGTGGGGACACGCAGACAATTTATATTTATTTATATTGGCAAATATTAACTAATTATGAAAATAAAAATGGGTTCAGGTATTTCACAATGCTTATCAAAATGTATCACTTCATGGGTGATCAGCTACTAAAAAAATATCACTTACATTGATATATGGGTATTTATTTGCCTGTATTTAATTCCAAAATAAAAATATACACACATGTATATTCCTTGAAGAAGTCACTCACGTGACGAAATGCGTTGAAAGTCGTGACGCACTGACGTCATTACGCCGATAGGGAGCTGTTCGGAGGTTGTTAGCCTGTTTTTTACACGAGGTGGTTGTGGCAGTGGAAACGTCCGGGTGGAGCAGAGCTAAGTGAGGCGCTCCTGACGGGCTGCTGTGGCAGAGTTCTTGCACCTGATACACGGAGTGTGGAGGTCTGCATACAAAATACTTGGACACTTTCCTTACAGTGCAGGACGGAGCACAGATCATCTGTGGGCATCACTACCCTCACTGCTGAAACAGAGGGGACTCTGGTGCACCATCCACCTACGGATAAGTATCCGCTACTCACCACCCATATACACCTGTGCTATATTGTGTGGCTGTATTATCCTCCCACAGCGCCTTAGGGTTTTGCAGATAGTCTCCCATGAATGCTATTTTTATACTGAAGTGAGTGCATGTCCTGGCGGCCACTCTTTTTCTCCCTTTCATATACATATACATACATATATATATATACACACATTTTAAGTTATGGTGGGTGAAAAAGGCGACAAAAACCCTCCACTGTTAGCATATAGCCAATAATTGGCTATATATATACACACATTTGTTTTTCCTATTTGACATTGCAGCTTCTGACTGAGTGACCCCTCAGCCATTTTTGTTTTTCGTTGCAAATACTGGCAAAAGTAAAAACGTTAATATCTTGGCATTCGTAGCATTCCCTGAGCTGAGTGAAACAGTTCTGCTCTGGACAACTCTCTAGTTCATATAAACTTTTTTTTTTAAAAAACACACTTTTTTTTTAGAAGGGATTGCTGCATGGTGATTTTAGTCTCAACAGGTTCTAGTTGAACGTAGCTGTATAACCGAGACATAGATTGATGGACTAATAATGCACATTTCTATTTAACTTATTATATGGGGTATACAAAGTATTTCAATAACTCTATTTGAATACTCCTATGAAAGACAAGAATTGCCCAAGAGAAGGAGCGGTTCTGTCCCTTTTGAAGTGTAATTGGCAACATGGAATGTTAAAGACTGAAGGCGTTTATGACACGGTTGAGAGATAATATTAACAGTGTGTCTCGACCAGGCAAGCATTACAGACCTATGACACGGGCAGGTAAAGAATACGGCCCATTATGACATCAGAAGCATTTTTTTTTTAAAAGTTTGTCTTGGGCAAAATTACAAGGCTATATCCCTTGACATTGTATTTAATATGAGATTATGACTGGTGGAAAGATGAAAAACAATGGGGTGATGTTGGAGAGATCAAAGATTGTGTTTCCATACCTTAGGGATGACAGGATAAACTGCTAGATTACTAGCAGTAAATACGTATGTTATTGACCCCTCTGGCTGCACCAGGGTTAATAATGAGCTATTCAGTGTGTTTCACTCATGGACAGAATAAAAGATACAGAATGAACCACTCTTTGAAGCACAAATCTCCTATAATCATCATAAAACATAATGTTTACTTGCTCTTTACTACTGTTTGTATGAACAGTATGTATATCTTTACTTACTGTATATATCACCATCCAGGTACATAGTGCTTCACAGCAGTAATACACGTGACATAATATTATAACACATAGTGGGATTAAGTGCTTCAGACATAAAAGTAACATTAGGAACAGGAGTCCCTGCTCCGAAGAGCTTACAATCTGAGTGGTAAGAACTTACAGAGACAGTAGGTGGGGTTCTGGAAAGTGCGTCTGCAGGGGGACAAGGTCAGAGCATATGAGATGTACAGTATGAGAGCCACGTTGTAGCCACGGAGCTACCCATATGCTTTGTTAAAGAGGTGGGGTTTAAGACAGGTCCTGAAGGTGGATAGAGAGGGTGCCAGTCGGATATTGATGGGAAGGGAATTCCAGAGGTCTGGGGCAGTGAGTGAGAAAGGTTTTAGGTGGGGGAGGGATGTAGATACAATAGGGGTAGACAGAAGACATCCTTGGCTAGAACGCAAGAGTCAGGTAGGTGTATAGAGAGAAATTATGGCTGAGATGGAAGGAGGAGCAGAAGAGGGTATAGCCTTAAAAGAGAATTTATATAGGAAGCCGGGAGAGGGATTTCAGCAGGGGAGACGCGCTGAGAGATTATGGGGACAGTAAAGTGATTCTAGCAGCAGCGTTTAGGACAGATTGTAGGGGAGACAGGTGAGAGGCGGGAAGTAAACAACGCCTTTTACAATATGCAGTTGCATTGAGGTGATTTGAGTTGCTGAAAATTTGACATCAAGGGAAGTTAAAATGGCTACAAAGCAAGAAATAGTGCAACATGAACTGTAAATTTTAGGTCTGATATTTTTATTTTCATTTTTGTGCTTAAGTCGCTAAGAGAGAAGGGATTTTATCTAAGGTGCTGGTCTCTGACCATGTTATCAATAATGAACCAACCTTCCTTTCCCTCACACCGCTTGCCCTGAAGGTTCGTGTGAGAATATATGTAATAGAAACAGTTTAGCACATCCCATTAGCACAGGCCTAACGTCCAGTTATTGTAGAACATCATTACATCCTCTTCCAATAACATGGCGTTAAGTATGTCTTAGCGTTACTAACAGTAAATCGTTGGTTAACTCAAATGAGAAAGAAAGGAGAGGGAAATAACGCAGGGAATTGATACTGTTGGTTAAAACAGGTGTGCGGAAAGTGGGGGGCGCTAGATTCGCTGCAGAGGTTGCTTCCCCAAGGCATTTTAATTAATGCCGGGGGAGCTGCAAGGCCTCTCCTTACCTTGGTTCAGACGGCTCCTGGTTTCATGGCAACGTGACGTCATGACGCCAGAACGTCCTAGCTAAGGTAAGGAGGGGGGTGGGAGGGGCGAGGAGAGGGGAACAGCCGGCAAGGGGGCGCAGCGAAAAAAAGATTGCGCTCCCCTGGGTGAAAACATACCTAACTATAGTGTTACACCCACTCAGACCGTGCAAGAGCCCAGCTTCAAGGTCTGGATGTGAGTAACGCCGCGTCGAATAGGAACTAACTAACTTAAAGTTAAGACTGCAGTGGATATGCAATGTTAATGTGCTATTGCTTAATTTGCATGTTATCACTAATGGCCGCTATACTTAATGCTATGCTTTCTACGAGAGAAATCACGGTATACGGCTATGTTGTTGTCCTTTGAAGATACACCCCTTGTCTTAACATGACGGTATGTTCGGTTAATGCCAAGTTCATTGACACTTAACAGTAGCGACGAGCGACTTTTGGGGGCAGGTTTGGATCATCTGGTTCCTTTGGTCCGCTGATTTCCACGGATCAATCTCAAAAAGGCAGATTCACGTTTTGCGGATTTTACATTTTTATTACCAATCCAATCCGCGGATTCCGCAGCCCGTGGCCGGATTTGCAGAATTTAATTCACGGGTACAGCCGTCCGCTGGCGTATTGTTTCCAATGGCGGATTAAAACCGACCAAATCCATCTGCAGGTTTTAAAACCACGAAACAGGTTCTGGGGGGGGAAATGCGTGAAAATCTGGGGAGCGGATCCGCCCACCTCTACTTAACAGAGCTTTGTGCATCAGGGGCTCTGAATCTTGCCACAGGCGTCTACCGGAATGGAAGGAGGAGGATGACTTCCTGTTCTATCCGTGACATCAGGGGCAGGTAGCGGTCAGATTGTTGCCCGCGAGATCACATGGTTGCAATGCCACATGGCCTGGTTAAATAAATCACAGATTTCTGCAAATTAAATATTTTTTTATTGTAAAAATAGCTGATTGGCTGCCTTGGCTGATATCACATACCCCTCTAAATTGGAGAAGTTATTAAACATCGATATCTTACATAATAAGACAACGGTAACATTTGGCCGAGTACAGCAAGCGTTACATGGATGGGCCACTTCACTCGGCCCTCTCTCTTGGCCCTTACAGTGGGTTTCAAGCAAATGAAAAACAAGAGTTCCACCACTTTATCCCTTATCTTTCAGGGTGTGATGAAAGGGGAATACCAAAGAGAAACAAACCCGCATTGTTTACTCTGTGAAGTCATTGTGTGTCTTTTCTGAAGGAAAATATCTGCAATGCTGGGTTTAGTTTTCACTAGTTGTTCCATATACACAATATGAGAATCTTAATCTACATTTATAAATACATGGTAAACCGTGAAACCATATCAAATGATAACAAACTATGCACCATTTGTGCTAGATTGAGGAGCAGATCAATAAATGAAACCGTTGACATTTTTTTTTTTTTTTTTTTTTTTTTTACAAATAGTGAGTCAGGACTATAAGTGACTAGAGACGTGATGTCACATGGTCTCACGGTATCATGGAAATACGTCATCACGTGATGTTGTGGCATTTGACACCACGGGGTGATGCAGAAGGAGGAGGCGTCGGCCCCCTGGGCAGCAAAAAGGTAAGTGCCTATGTGCGGTAAAATTTTAAATACGTCACTGTCTGTCACACAGTGTATTAAACCTCCAGTTCAAGTAATATACTACTTGTGTGTTTTATTTTTAAATAAAGCAGTTCTGTACTATGGGAAAATAAACAATTTTAAAGACATTTTTAATGTATTCTAATGTAACAAGCATTTTGTTCCTATAGCAACCATTTACAAAGTCACATCCCCTTCCCCTTCTGAAATAGCATCGCCTTTTTGAGCCCTGCCCTCTCTAGCAGATAACCAATTGAATCTAATGCCTGCCTGGTCACATGATCTTCCTCACAGAACTTTGGCTGTCAGTGCTGCAGAAGATGACCCAAGATGCATTTAGTAAACCCCCAGCCTAATCTTCAGTGATCAATCAGCAACTTAGCTAATCACTTGTCAGTGTGTAGATTGTATTGATGCACATATTGAATGAAATGTAATTTTGTTTATTTAAACGACACCTTATAACTGCAGCTTTAAGAGCACATTTACCTGAACATTTCTATACCAGCTAAATAGCATAAAAAGCCATAATATAGAAGGTTAAACACTGAAAGGTCAAATGGCTGATACCTCCGAATCTCTGTGTGTCTTTGGGCCGCAGTTTGTTTACTTCTGTTTTATTTATACTGTAGAAAAACCTATTCTAATCCCCTCCCTGCCACAGGGCCTAATATATTACTGTCCCCTTTAGCAGCAATGGGATTAAAGTTTGCTGTGAAGCAAAATACACACCAAGTGTGCTCATTTACACGATCACTTATAGGGACGCAGAGTCACTGATTCATGTCTCCCAGCTTCATTACTGGGGTCAATCCTCAGCTAGTAATCTGCCGTTTGCTTGCCCCATTTTTACCCTTGTTTTGCAGACAGGAGATTTTGATACGGTACAGCACCACCCTTAATTTGCCAATATAACACATAGCAGGCCCATCATTTGCAGAACAGAGCTATTATTATTACAGAGTAATGTATGTTATAACAACAGAGAGGAAATGGGGGTCCCTGCTCGGGGGAGCTTACAGTGTAGAGGGATTGAGGGACAATGATGAAACAAGAAGGTAAGGCGGCTGCTCATTGTAGGATAAGGTGCGGCTCAGGTTAGAGTATGGCCCAGCTGAAGCTATGTAGGTTTTGGGAGGAATGTTACATAGGGTGGAGATTGTTCCAGCCATACAGGTGATCCCAAAGGGGTTGGAGGGAGAGGGGAGTGGGCATCCGTGAAAAGGTGAGTTCTCAGACATCTGAAAGATGGGGGAGTGCGTGATAGGGAAGTGGTAAGCTACTTAAAGTGAAATCAAAAAGGCTAACAATCCATCAATTTGCAGTTACCTAACAGTATAGAAGTAAACA
This sequence comes from Ascaphus truei, assembly GCF_040206685.1. Lineage (NCBI taxonomy): Eukaryota > Metazoa > Chordata > Amphibia > Anura > Ascaphidae > Ascaphus > Ascaphus truei. Next base: position 23,345,646 of record NC_134491.1, on the reverse strand, counting down.
CAAATGTATTGCTATACACAGTAAATGTTATGTTGTGAGCAGATCTGATCTGTGTGGGGTCAGGGAAAATCTTTTCTTCATTTTGTGTGTGACACACTGGAGTCTCAGCCACGTGACTTCTATTTGATGTGGTTTGTACACGATTCCGTGTAACGCCAGAAGGCAAAGCTCTGCAGTATATTATAACCTCATCTGAAAGTAGTTACAGCACAGATTCAGTCCGCCCATTTAGCAGCATACAATAGAATAAAGGTACTCAGGTTTGTAACACGTACGTACAATAGAATAAAGGTACGTGTTTGTTTCATCGTTCACATACCTGCCTACTGACTCCAGTCTGAAAGAGGGGAGATCCAGGACAATCTTGCCTTGTTTTACTTCACCATAGCAATGTTGCCAACAGACCCAGTATATGGGAGTTATAAACCAGAACTAGATCACTACCACACAGGTGACCTGGACTCCCCAGGTATGTACAAGTTCAACATATATCTATTACACAGGGGTGCACAACTCCAGTCCTCAAGGGCCGCCAACAGGCCAGGTTTTCAGGATATCCCTGCATCAGTACATGTGACCCTTGGACTGAGCCACTGATTATCCCTGCTTCGACACGTGGTTCATACTGAAAACCTAACCTGTTGGTGGCCCTTGAGCACTGTAGTTGCCCATCCCTGAACTATTAGCTTTTCAAATTTACACCCAAATGCTTCTCTACAAAAAGCACAATGATAATCCCCACAGAATATAATACCTCACTCTCTTGATCAGGGCTAGTTAAGGCATCACATATAATGGGGGGCCTGTCTGAAACATGTGAATGAGATTTTTGGATAGCAGGAATATAATTCACCCCTTTGCAGCCAGAGGGGTATTGCAGATATCTCCAGCAGCAAAGGCACTGGAACATTAGCTGTACAGGGGATAGAGGCACACAGTTATTTCTTTTCAGTGCTACATTAATCTGGAGTAAGACATTTATCTTGCACACAAATCCAGTAGGAACAGCACTTTGTAACCGCTGCTGTTTTCTTTTCTTTTTTATAACTGTATTTTTTATTGAGCAGCTCACACTGTCATTTTATTCAATCACAAATGACTATTTTTACCTTGATACAAACATGTGTGTAACGCAGCGTCAGCCATGTGCAGAAGACTAGCAAGGGTATACATGTGAAGTATCTTCTTTCTAACGTTCACCTAATAGAAACCCGTCGTTGACACACAAAACCCAATTCTACCATTCATACATGGCACAGTTTTTGTATTGTGAAGGGAAATTGCTCTTATCTTCATGTTATCTTCTCATCTCGTGCTTTATCTAGCCAGGAAGCCTGTCACATGCCTGCACGGCAACAAATCACCTTTATGACCAAGATTCAATCACCTCTGTTAGATTTATGACCAAAGAGTGGATTACATTTTTCTCCACAGATGAAAAAAACAAAAACCAACCCCATTCATTACAGGCGCGTGTCAGTGTCATAGATGCACATATTGCTCATCAAAATGCAAACATATTTTACACCCATGAGTATATCTGGTTTCCACAGGCAGATTCGCCATCAGCTTTCCCTGGGCCCTTCCAGCAGGGGTGGGAGATCAACCCAGCGTTACCACTCGGGCTGCTGGGGGAGGGGTTGGCGTGGGCCCTGGAGAGGAAGAATCCCAGCCGGCTGATCAAAGAAGTTGCACCCGATTTCCCAGCTGGGTCCAGCTTCTGCGACCGGCAGGTTGGGTCCCTTCCAACGCCGGGCTTGGGACACTTGTCTCTCCCATGCTGTTGGCTGTCCTTTCCACAGCCCTCCCCCCCAAACCTTCATTCACCCCATTATTAAATCATACCAGTAGCGGCTCTAGGTGTTGCAGGGCCCTAGGCAATAGTATCACGCGTGGCCCGGTCGCCAATGTTTTGCAGCTTTTTTGGGGAAGTTATCTATGCCTAAGCGGATGAGGGAGACTGGGTGCAGTGCTGCTCAGAGAGAAGCACCCACTGGTGCCCGCGGAGCACCGAGTTTCACTCGTAGCTGCAGTAGCAAAATTTCCAACAGTACATGGAGATCTAGCAAGAGACAGATTCAGCCGGAAGTGGAAGAGCCTGCGTGGGGCCCATCCGTGCCCAGCCCTAGGCGGGCGCCCATGTTGCCTAATTGTCGAGCCACCTCTGCTTTATGCAATAGTTAAGCTGCTGACGAGGATTCTGGGTAGTGACCACACATGCAAATGAACATCATTTTGTCTCTCATGGAGAGCAGGGGGTTCCCACATATTTCCATACCGCGGCCCTTGTTAACTCTTTCACTACCAGATGGACCCGCACCACATTGCAAAAAGCGACACACTTTGCATACTCGTGCATATTCAGTCATAATTGGGATACCTGCAGTTTAAAACCTGTAGGATGTTTATATAGATTTGAACAGACTTGTGCAAGATTATATACAGTTGTGTGAAAAAGAAAGTACAGCCTCTTTGAATTCTGTGGTTTTACATATCAGGACATAATAACAATCATCTGATCCTTAGCAGGTCTTAAAATGAGGTAAATACAACCTCAGATGAACACCAACACATAACATATTACACCGTGTTATGATTTATTTAACAAAATTAAAGCCAACATGGGGAAGCCATGTGTGAAAAACTAAGTATACCTTATGATTCAATAGCTTGTAGAACAACCTTTAGCAGCAATAACTTGAAGTAATCATTTTCGGTATGACTTTATCAGTCTCTCACATCGTTGTGGTAGAATGTTGGCCCACTCTTCTTTACAACGTTGCTTCAGTTCATTGAGGTTTGTGGGCATTTGTTTATGCACAGCTCTCTTAAGGTGAAGCCACAGTATTTCAATCGGGTTGAGGTCTGGACTTTGATTCTTTTCTTTTTCAGCCATTCTGTTGTAGATTCGCTGGTGTGCTTGGGATCATTGTCCTGTTGCATGACCCAATTTCGACCAAGCTTTAGCTGTCGGACAGATGGCCTCACATTTGACTCTAGAATACTTTGGTATACAGAGGAGTTCATGGTCGACTCAATGACTGCAAGGTTGCCAGGTGCTGTGGCTGCAAAACAAGCTCAAATCATCACCCCTCCACCACCGTGATTGACAGTTGGTATGAGGTGTTTGTGCTGATATGCTGTGTTTGGTTTTCGCCAAACGTGGTGCTGTTCATTATGGCCAAACAGCTCCACTTTGGTCTCGTCTGTCCAAAGGACATTGTTTCTCCTGGCAACCATTCCAAACAAACCATACTTGTTTAGTCTTTTTCTAATTGTACTGTCATGAACGTTAACATTTAACATGCTAACTGAGGCCTGTAGACTCTGAGATGTAACTCTTGGGTTTTTTGCAATTTCTCTGAGCATTGCATGGTCTGACCTTGGGGTGAATTTGCTGGGACGTCCACTCCTGGGAAGATTGGCAACTGTCTTGAATGTTTTCCACTTTTGAATAATCTTTCTCACTGTAGAATGATGGACTTTAAATAGTTTGGAAATGGCCTTATAACCCTTCCCAGATTGATGGGCAGCAACAATTGCTTCTCTAAGATTATTGCTGATGTCTTTCCTCCTTGGCATTGTGTTAACACACACCTGAATGCTCCAGACCAACAAACTACTAAAACTTCGGCTTTTATAGAGGTGGTCACACTTGCTGATGATCAATTAATCAAGGGCATTTGATTAGCAGCACCTGTCTGCTACTTAGCATCTTAATTCCTATGGAACCAGTAAAGGAGTACTTAGTTTTTCACACATAGCTTCTCCATTTTGGCTCTATTGTTGTTAAATAAATCATGACACGGTGTAATATGTCATGTGTTGTTCATCTGTGGTTGTATTTAACTAATTTTAAGACCTGCTAAGGATCAGATGATTGTTATTATGTCCTGATATGTAGAACCATAGAATTTAAAGAGGGTGTACTTTCTTGTCAAAAATTGTTTGTTTGTGGCTTGGTGAAGCGTTGGCGTATGGGAAACAAGCTTCTTCGAATCAGTGAAGGTACTTTCCCCACTCAGTCAGCATCAGGTGAAACGGGAGCACCGGGGACAGGGGGGGAAGGATCACCCCCCCCCCCCCCGTTACCACCTCCCGCCCCGCGCGGGCAGCCAGCCAGCCACGGGGACAAGAGGGGGGGGGGACACACCACGTGAGCAGGAGGAGCAGCAACACACACACCCATTACTTACCCGTGCAGGTTTGAAGTCCTGGCAGCTCCATCCTGCGTCACGACTGGGTCAGTACACGTGGACATGAAATCCCGGGCAACGCCAGGTGGTATATAAGCTAGTATATATATATATATATCTTTAGTACTTTCGGCCTGCTCTGTTAATATTGTTTTGTCGCTTTAAAGCAGGGGTGGGAAACTCCAGTCGTCCTGGCTTCAGCACAGGGGGTGCTTTCTTCGACTGTGCCCCTGATTGCGACACCTGTGCTGAAGATGGGATATCCTGAAAACCTGACCTGTTGGTAGCCCTGGAGGACTGGAGTTGCCTAACCTTGCTTTAAATGAAACCATGCAAATGTCACATGTGTGATATTTTTCAGCGCTTTTACAGTTTACATTTCAATATACAGCAAACGAGACTGCACTTTTATCTCTATCACTGATGGTGACCCTTGCAAAGCATTGTGATGGGGCCAGAGATTAATGACCTCAGCTTCCTAAATGTCATGAGAATCAGGGGACTTTATGGAAACTACGCACGCTGCAGGACGCTTGTCCCCCAGACTGTAGCGTCCGCTGAGCAGTGATAGGATACAAGCCAGATAGGCATATATCATATCCGACACATCTGTAGACCAATGGCTTCGCAGAATGGCTGCCCGCGTCCAATCTCTGCAGGGTTGGTGCTAATTACTTTGGGGGATTGTAAATGGAGAGCAGGTAGTTTGAGGGTTTAACACGGCTGTAGGGTTTGCAGCGGTAACCCTTTCACTGTGAGAGGTAACACATTGCGCCGTCAGTCCCTGTGGCAGCAAAGTGGTTAAAAAACCCCGACATTTCTTCATTGAAAAGAAAATGCAGTGATTTGTTGTACTCGCTGGGGTTTCTCCAGAAGTCTTTGGAAACATCACAATGATTTTCCTAGTAAGATATTCCATGTGGGATTTTCTCACATAACCCCCGACCCCAGATGCGGATTTAAAAATCCGCCGCCTCATGGCACTTAGCTGAGGCGGCCGCCCCCTTGCTGCCGCCATCCTCCTTGTGAATTGCAGCGTCAGGATGTCACCAGCGTGACGTTGCCTGGTGTCGTGTTGTCATGGCAACGTGACATCATGATGTAATGTGAAGCGGCCATACCGCATTGCCATGGCAATGAGATGCCGTGTGATGTCACATTGGGGACGTCCGCTGCGTCATTTGACGCTGCAATTCGAAAGGAGAAGGTCGACAGCAAGGAGGCGGCCGCCACAGCTTCCCATCAGGCCCGAGAGCGCGGCAAATGTATATTGGGGCGAGTATTTTTGCCGCCCCAAAATATTGCCGCCCTAGGCCCGGGCCTAATGGGAAATCCGCCACTTCCCAAGCCTAATCTTCACCTATCGGTAACAGGAGAACGTTTAGATCGGCAACTTGGCTAATTACTTCTCATTGTGTGGATTGTATTGCTGCGCATATTAAAGGGGGGAAATAAATGGAATAAAATCCGGCATTTTGGACTGTTGCTTAACGGGTCTCAACTGGGTGATTGATAACCAGTTTACACAAATCTCACACCTATCAAGACTTTGTATTTATTTGTTCAAGTTAGATTTGAAAGGGGTTTGACTTCCTGCGGCTGCTCCCTTTTGTGTGATGTCAATGTGTGATGTCATAGTTACATAGTAGATGAGGTTGAAAAAAGACATAGGTCCATCATGTTCAACCTATGCTACATTTAGACAACAGATACTTTATCCTATATCTATACTTACTTATTGATCCAGAGGAAGGCAAACAAAAAACCCCATTAAGGGGAAAAATTAATTCCTTCCTGACTCCAAGAATTGGCAATCGGATTAATCCCTGGATCAACATCCTTCCCATGTTTACTTATTAGGTATATCCCTGTATACCTTTCCCATCTAAAAAGATGTCCAACCTTTTTTTTGAACAAATCTATTGTATCTGCCATCACAGTCTCCACGGGTAATGAATTCCACATTTTATCTGCCCTTACTGTAAAGAACCCTTTCCTTTGTTGCTGGTGAAATTTCCTTTCCTCCAACCTTCCTTCCTCCTGTGTGTACAGCCAGAGCCCCCCCCCCCCCCTCACCTCCCCTTATCTTATTGGCTCTGATGAGGACCGGGTGGGATAAGGGGAAAGAAAACACTTGATTGACGAACACTTCCCCATTAATAGGCCCCTAAGATATTCAGCTGTCTGACTATGTGTGATTGCTCCTTTAAGACACAGTACAATTTAGTACACTGTACAGTGCACTGGAGTTGCAATAAAGTGAAAGCACTCAGCCACATAACGTCGCCTTTGTAATTTTAGATGTCAATGTAAATGTAATACAGTAATTTTGTATGTCTGGTCCTAAAGCTAAACTCTGCAAGTGCTGTAATTACCACTGTAAGATATGCTGCACATTCTGTGTCTCTGAGGGGCTGAGTTCGGGTCTAATTAAGGGACACGTGCACAGGATAAAGCTTCCCCCAGGGTGGGCTGAGGGGAGAGGAAACATGTGATTGACAAGCACTGCCCCATCTAGCTCTCCGCTGAAAGAAAAGCTTTCTGTATTAAAAAATAAATAAAAGATAAGCGTTTACATTGATGAAAGACCCCGATGAGTTAGGCAAGGTGTTTGCAAGATGCTGTTTTGTGACCTAAGAGGTCAAATACTTATTTGTCCGAGCAGCCGGATCCCGTCTGAACCACTCGCAGTGTGCGGAGAGCTCGCACATAGAACTTCAAAGTATCCTAATTATCTGGTCTGTGGGTCCTACTGGGTTAGGATTTATATCGGGAGTTGGCAACCCAGCCCTCAAGGGCCACCAACAGGTCAGGTTTTCAGGATATCCCTGCTTCAGCACAGGTCATCGGCTGAGCCACCGATTGAACCACCTGTGCCGAAGCAGGGATATCCTGAAAACCTGACCTGTTGGTGGCCCTTGAGGACTGGAATTGGCCGCCCGTGACTTATATGGCCCAGAGTCTGCAGTCTTTATACAAATTTACCAGACCGTGCCGGTCCGTTCCTGGGCTGTGCATGTTGTGATTCAGGCGGCAAAAACTAACCAAAGGACAGCGATATATAAGAAGCAATACAGGTTGATGCAATCAAATGTGTACATTTTACATGCTTTTAAATGTTGTACAGATAATCTAAAATGAAACACAAAAAAGTCAAGATTCATGCGACTTGGGATGCCCCAACTACCTGGGGACAAAAGATATATATATATATATATATATATTGCAGACAGAGAGAACCTAGTCAGGGTAAATGCATATAGAACAAAAAGGGTAGCTGAGCACACCAAGCCAAAGATGCAATATCATTTCAAAAAGATCATTTTATTGACTGGTCACAGTCACAAACCATCCGACGTTTCGGTGCCAAAAACACCTTCTTCAGGGAGTTAATCTAACCTTTGATCTACATTATATCCAGGTTCTTTCAAATTCTAAATCTAATTGTACTGTATGCACCAACGAAAAATAATATTGCTGCTGAATAAAATCTACATGATATAATTTTTTAAGTAAAAAGAAGAAAAAAAGAACGTGGAATATTTGGAAGAGTGCTTTGATTTCCTGTGTTTTTTAGAGACTTTGTCACCTTTAAATAAACTTTGCCAACGAAGCACTGCTATTTGAATCCCTCCTGGACGTACCTTCCCATTGATAAACGATCGTTCCTCTCTTCAGGGTCAGCAAAGCTAGTGTCAGGTGAATATTTGCTTGAGCAGCAAGCCGTATTTAAGCAGTGCAGAAAAAAGATAGAGTGGGACAGTAGGGGTCAAATGGAGGAGAAGGTATAAAAGACTATGGTGTCTGGTCTGGTATGAAGACATCAGTTGTAATCTGAACATCTTGGTCGGCATGGATGATGTCAATCAAGTATTCCAGCAGATATCCGTGGTACCCTGCAAAGGGAATGCTTAGCTTGTTGATCCATGTGGCTATAGTGCAGGGTTGGGCAAGTGCAGTCTTCCATGGTCACTAACAGGTCAGGTTTTCAGGATATCCTGGCTTCAGCACAGGTGGCTCAATCAGTGGCTCAGTTGACTGAGCCACTGATTGAGCCACCTGGGCTGAAGCAGGGACTGATTGAGCCACCTGTGCTGAAGCAGGGACTGATTGAGCCACCTGTGCTGAAGCAGGGATATCCATAAACCTGACCTGTTGGTGGCCCCTGAGGATTGGAGTTGCACACCCTTGCTCTAGTGACTTAGGACAACATAATTGTGCAATATGTTACTCATCTAGGAGGTTAACCTAACCCCATTAGGTGTCTATAGATGTACAGTATGTGTAGCCTACGCTTCTAGTGGCGCTTGTCTGTGTGAAATGCTATTGTTTATAGTGTTGCATAAGGATTTAATGATCTCAGTTATGGCTTGTGGCAGAACTATATGTGATAGGTCTGTGTGCTCTGTATTGTAAATGGTTTATTGGGGCTTAGGACGGTGAGTGACCATTCAGAGTTTGGTCAAACATATATACATTTGTGTATTTTGGAGTTTTCTAGATCTGCTTGTCTTGCTTCCCTCGCTGATCTTGTCTTCTGCTGCATTAGAAAACCCCCTCCTTCTCCTGGGAATAACCTGCTTTAAATCATGGAGGAGGCTCACATATATATATATTCCAGGGCCCAGCCCTGCAGAGCGGCGCTTGCACTAAGCGTTATACGCTTGTATATTGGTTATTCCCTTTTTTTGGTGGACTTTAATGAAGCTTAAGGTTTTATAATGTTAACGACTTCCACCTAATAATGGAACGAAGGACATATAAAGATGTAGAGTAGTTAATGTCCCTCTGGGTTTTCAGGGTGAAATATCTGTGGTCTCCCTACTCTGCAACCTTCAGCCTATAAAAAGAGAAATTGTTTCTCTGCTACCCTCATCTGAGACTTGTACACCAACAAGATTTCGGTGCGACTACGGTAATACAATGAACCAGAAATATGGTCCCTGTTATGGGGAATTCTCACTGTCATATTTATCTTTTATGTATATAATGGACAATTTATGGAATGTCCTTGTCTAACCTTGTCAGGTGAAAGGGTGCGGAATACCAGGCTTGATGACACCTCATACACTGACCTGGACCCCTTGCAGACGCTCTTACCAGAACACCCTCCTACTATCTCTATACGCTCTTCCTACTTACCACTTAGATTGTAAGCTCTTCGGGGCAGGGAATCCTTTTCCTAATGGTACTTTTATGTATCAAGCGCTTATTCCCAGTGTGTGTTACATTATTGTGTCGTGTATTACTGCAGTGATGCGCTATATAAATAAATATATACTCTAGTCTACATACATATATGAGAATAAAAAAAATGTTTTTAGTCTGCTGTGTCAACGTTTCGGTGTTTCAAACACGCCTTCATCAGGACAGTTGATACAAAATAGTTTGTATTCTCATCAAGTCTGTGTGCTACAGTCTTTCCCCTAAATATGGAATTTGGACAGGAGCAGCGCCTGTATTCTGTGCTGCACGGTGCACCCGGCATGTATCTGTGGGAAACCATGATATCGATCAGAGACTGGTAAGCATGGAGGCTGTAGCCCCCCATGGTGTATGCATGTCACTGATTTGATATGTACAGCACCCCCACTTAAAACATAGTTGTGGTAACATGTGCATCCTTCTTACTGACTCCTCTCTAACCTCGGACACAAAGATTGTTTTTATGAATCACTGATGACAATGAATCAGAGGAAAGTTAGTGGCAGCGCATAATTTCATGTTCTGAATGTGCAATTTAAACTGAACATGGTTTTTGTTGCGTTCTGCTGATGATGCAAATGTTGGTGATTTAGCATAAACACTATAATTTAGCAAAAGCAAAACCATACGCCAACATGGTATTAAACCTATTTGTTGTATGAACATATTTGCTCAGAATGGGCAGCAGATCTGCATTTTTTGTTTCTAATAACATAGACGTATATCTAGACTCGTGCTGCTCTTACACTGCCGGAATAGCTGCATTTCGCAGTGATGTGTTGTAGTTACATTGTAGCACAAAGCGACATACAGTGGCGGCCGCCTTTATCCTTCTGCGGCCGCCACCGCGGGAATTTTTAAACCGGGGAGGCGCGCGGCTTTTTTCCGGCTGGTTTCCCGCGCCGCGGGCGCTTTCAATGATAAGCGCCATTAGCGCTTATCTGATGATGCGGCCGCCGCGCGGGAAACTCCGATAGAAACGGAGAAAAGAACCGCATTTATCCGGGTAAGCTTTAGAATGGAGTTGTAGAGGGTGTCTAGTTTGCTAAGGTGAGTTTGGGGTGCTGTACCATATACTGTACTATGTCCCCATAGTCTATCATTGGTATTAGTATCTGCTGTGCGATGCGCTTTCTGACCAGCGGGCTTAGGGAGGATTTGTTCCTAAAAAGTACATCTAGTTAGACATAGGTTTTGGATGGCAAAGTATCAATGTGAAACCAGAATGTTAAGTGGGAGTCAAACCATATGCCCAGATATGTAAAACTAGTGGAAGGGACTAGAGTGGTGTTAGAGTTGGTTTTCATCTGTAGCTCTGTGTGGCGATAGGCTTTGCCGGCCTTCCTTAATAAAGGGGGAGCCCGGCTGGCTGCCCCTGAAACCATATGGTATGGGCTGAGAGTGTCAGCTCTTGTGTCCAAATGTTGGTTCTCTGTGTTTTAAAACTGCAATGTATAATGTTTGTCCTGTGATTTAAACCCAGGTTGGTGACAAAAGGCAGTGTGAATTAGCACGTGAATTGCCTGTGAATTAGCATTTCAATGCCCCAGCTCAGATAGGGATTCCAAGCCCAAATCTCCCCAATTTATTTCCCTTATAAGTATAAGGTTCCCCAGAGTATATTCTGTAAGGAAGTGTACTTTATATTGTGTTTTAATGTTTACTATAAGGTTCTATACAGAAAGCACAGGCATATGGTTAATATGCTGGCTAGTTTGCATAGATTCCATAGTTCAAAGAGGAGAGGAATGGCAGAAGGGGGAAACCATTTGGTGAGCAGGATGTTCAGATTGGGATGTCTTTGTCTTACACTGCTATGTACTGCATACTTCCTCTATACATGCGAGATTGCACATGGGCCTTCTGGTTGGGCGGATCCAAACATACTCCGGAGTTACTATACAGAGAACTCTTATTAAGAGCATGCTTCCTCCTTGTCAATAGTGAGAACAATCTTGAAGCCTTGCTAGTGGCGCTTACTTAAAGCAGCAACACATGTAGTATTGCGTCATTTTAAAATGTTCTCTACATGATTGAAGCAGGGGTTCATGTGTTGCTGCTTTAAGTAAGCGCCAGTAGTAAGGCTTCAAGATTGTTCTCACTATTGACAAGGAGGAAGCATGCTCTTAATGAGAGTTCTCTGTATAGTAACTCCGGAGTATGTTTGGATCCGCCCAACCAGAAGGCCCATGTGCAATCTCGCATGTATAGAGGAAGTATGCAGTACATAGCAGTGGGTTACTAATCCAGCAGCCTGAAGTGTATTCCTGATGAAGTCCATCCGATATGGGGCATTACTGACTTTATGCAAGAGGCTGACAATGTATCCCAAACTCCGGATAACAAGCGTAAGTACCTCCCCAGCATAGGCGTGAGAGCTACCAGGGGCTGAAGGGCAGAGTATTATGTTTTGCCACAAGTTGTCAGAAACCTGTGGAGCCTTAGAGACGGATGTCAAAAAAAGCATCTTTTACAAAAGTTCCTGGTGCCTATCCTTTTTCTATCTGCATATTCACGCCCATCCTGCACCCACCCAGCACCCCGAGCAGGTGTGAGAGACTGAGCACTACAATGTATATAGTCCATATGATGTAAACTCCCTTGGAGCCCAGTAAGGAGAATTACACGTGTGAATTTGATGCACTTAGGAAAGAGTTTGTAAGAGCTCACACTTCTAGTACTCGCTGTATGGGGATCTAATCCTGAAGTAGATCCTCTTATGAAGCAGATTCAAAAGTAGAACGGCAGCGGGCACTTATGAGATGAAGAAAAAATGGCTTTATTGCGTTTACATAATCCTATGCGTTTCGATCCCAATTGGGGTCGAAACGCGTAGGATTATGTAACCGCAATAAAGCTATTTTTGCTTAATCTCATGAGTTCCCGCTGCCTTTCTACTTTTAAACTTGATGCCCACCATGCAAAGAATAAGAAAACGTGTGCTACCTCTTCCCCTGTAAATGGTGTTAACCGTTTCATTTAACACAGATCTTCCTTAAATTTTAACCCACAATTCAAGCATCCCAATAGCCTGCCCTCATGGCTAATGTCCCACACTCAGTCAGTCCTACCACCCATTGTGACCAAGCACTGCCATCTACAGCACTTATTCCCTCACCTGCTGTCTCTGTAAGTTTCCCATTAAACCTCTTAGATTGTAAGCTCTTCGGGGCAGGGATTTCCTTTCCTATTGTCTGATTTTGCTGCACTTATTGTATAATTATAATTCCCTGTACTGTATTCTTTGTGAAGCGCTGAGTACCCTTTTGGCGCTATATAAATAAAGACATACAATACAATACAATATGAATAATAACATGCCAACATATATACTGCTAATGATTTTAAATGAGAAATAGTTCATGTATAACTCATTTGTGGACCTTGCAGGTATGGGAATTCTTTTGACTTTATAAGATGTGCCACTGTCTATTGTCCAAATAATGGAATTTATTATATGGGGGCAAAACTGGGGGCAAAAGAATTGCATCAGATTTAATGGAATTAATTGCATTGTTTAATGCAGGGGTTCTTAACTCCCATCCTCAAGACTCCCCAACAGGTCAGGTTTCAAGGATATCTCTGCTTCAGCACAGGTGGAAGACCAAGTCACTGATTGAACCACCTGTGCTGAAGCTGGGATATCTTAAAAACCTGACCTGTTGGGGGGGGGGGGGGGGGGGGGGTAGGGGTTGAGAATTGGAGTTGAAAACCCCTGCATTAACAGAATTATTTTCCTTTGATAAATAAGGTGCCATAGTTTTTTTTGTTCACTGTTTAATTAAATAGACAATTTTGCCATATACTGAGTGTTTGCACTTGTCTGCTATTCTATCACTGAACATTAAATACATGGAATAATCTGCATGGAGCCATTGCTTATTTGGCTTCACTAGGCCAACGCTATTGACAGGTTTTATTTGCAAGTACAAATGATGAAATCAAACTTTTTTTTTTTTTTACATTTTAATTATAGCACTAACTTAAAGGTGTCTTCATCAAGATCAACAAGTAAAACAAGGTGTCAATTAAGTCTTTGTCCACAAGACTTTAGTCACTCTTCCAAAGCCCCAGTAAACATGATCACACAAGCTTTGCAGTCACAGCACCACCTGCATATTGGTGTAGTTAAGAACAACATAATAACTACACCCAAAGCTGAATTTCCCCAGCACAAATCCAATTGATTACCCTTCCCCATTGGGAGCACTTGGGTTATTCAACCATTGGGTAGGTGTGGGCCTGTGTTACTTATATTTAACCCCGTCCGTGCTGACAAGGGTCACCAAGGGATGCACAACAAGCAATTACCAGCACTCTGCATCTCTATTGCTGCAGGGGGAGAAGGCCATTGTACGTTATACGGCGAGATTTTGTTTTGCACTTGTTCCCTTCAGTAGGTGTTTCCACCTAGGATACAAAAGACAAATGCATTCATGTTTATCTTAAACTGGATGTATTTCATACCTTCCAACTGACTCCAGGTCACCATGAGGGTCCTGGTCCTCCCATCAACTTGAATGAAAGTGAAAGCATTATAGTAATAACTTTATTTCATATAGCCCTTTTTTTTCCCCATGAGACTCAAAACGCGTCACAATTACAGCATAGCGCGCAGTACACAGCATTGTACATAGGAATGTTACAGACACAGTCTCTGCCCAGGTGAGCTTACACTCTATGTTTTTGGTGCCTGAGGCACAGGGAGATAAAGTGACTTGCCCAAGGTCACAAGGAGCTGACACCGGGAATTAAATCAAGTTCCCCTGCTTCAAACTCCATGTCATTGTTTACAGATTCAGTGTCTTTACTCGCTGAGACGCTCCTTCTCCTGTATGCTACATGCATCTGATGAATGACCCCTTAGTGAATAGATAAGAGTAGTGGTACACTGGGTCTGCAGTACAATAACTATTCAAAAACCACAAATAACTCCTCATCTCTGATACATCTTATGTGTCTTTAAAGAAATACACAAACGCTTGAAATCAGAATGCCATATTAGTTGGGTTCTCTGTTTCACTGCTAATTTAAACTCGCGTGATGGCATTTAGTTCCATACCTGTGTCCAGTTGGTGCAGTCCAATCACAACCATCGTACCTTATTTTTATTTTAACCTCAGGCCCAGAGCTGAAGGAATTCCACGAGGCACAGTTTATTACAATTCCTGTGTTTGTTCTTTTGAGATGAGCGCACACACTAGGGCTTTAATGCATATAGAGAGATGGATAATAACTTGGAGTTCACATCCAGGATCATGGTTTTGTTTTACACATATTAATCGGATGTAAAGTGTCAACCACCTGGGAAAGATGTCTTCTGGAGAGACACTTCTTTGATGCTAGCTGAACGGAGCCAGCGTTGGTCAGGAATTAAAAAAAAACAAAAAATACTGAGATATATAAATGGATAATTAAATGTTTTCGTTTCTTAATGAAAAAAAAATATGTATTTTTATTCTAATGCAATTGGATAAATTATATTTTTCCATCAGTCTCAGAAACATACACATTTTTCCCCGTTCCCACGCTGGAGCATCCAACATATGTTGACCAATGTGCAAAACATGGATTTCTAAATTCAGTCCCGCTACTTACAGTATAATCCTGACAAATGTGGTTAAAATCAGTGCAGCTTTTAAAGGTTCAGTCCGCCATCTCAATGCAAAATGGCGTCCAATTGTATCCAAACATAGACAAAAACCTGCTCCTTCATCTTAGGAACCATCGTGCAAAATTTGGTTGCGATATATTAAGAGCTGTCCAAATGCTTAGCGCACAGACTCACAACATTCCAACATATATAGTAATACTGTGACGGAAGTTACCTACCGTGTGCTGAAGAAGAGATCATTTTCATAAAATCAGTTTAAGGAAAGTGATTTAACAGCATATTCAATCGAGGCCAGAAAGAAATATTCAAGGGAGAGCCTGAGACAACCCCTGGTTTGATTATTTCTGAGCCAGATAGATTTGGGAGAGTTCCACATGTGTTAACATTCTTGTTTCTTTTCCAGAGGTGCATGTGCCAGAATCGATCTTTAGTTAGGAAGGAAAGGTCACGTCAGTATTCTCGGGTGGCTGGGTGGATCTCACTCTTGCTTTGTCACTGGAAGTCGGACTCGGGTGGATCTCACTCTTGCTTTGTCACTGGACGTCGGACTCGGTGGATCTCACTCTTGCTTTGTCACTGGACGTCGGACTCGGGTGGATCTCACTCTTGCTTTGTCACTGGATGTCAGACTCGGGTGGCTGGGTGGACCTCACTCCTCTTGCTTTGTCACTGGAAGTCGGACTCGGGTGTCTGGGTGGACCTCACTCCTCTTGCTTTGTCACTGGAAGTCAGATGTGTTAGAATCTGGTTTCATGCTGTTTAGTTGCTTGGCTGCTGATTGTGATATATAAATGTATACCATTTATATTATATACAATTTAAATGTAATCACATATCCTCACCATAATACACAACCATAACAAACGTCCTTGGATAAAACTAAAACCTAAAAACAGTTTTAGAAGAAAACCAAAACAGAAACATTGCCCGTCTCTACTTTTTATTTAAATACTCATATTTTTACTTACTAAATTGAGGGGAAAAAAGTGAATTATTCAGTAGCAGATAATTAGGGGGACCACATTTGTCCCAGCCAAAACCGGGACAAATGTCTTGCATGCGCAGTCACGAGCGATGACTGCTTGTGCGCATGCGCGCCAGTGCAGAGACAAACCGGGACAGTGGCCAGAAAAGTCGGAAACCGGGACAAACGGCGAAAAACCGGGATTGTCCCAGATAAACCAGGATGTCTGGTCACCCTATAGATAATACCTGTTTAGAGTAACACTCTCTTCCTCAGATAAAGCACTATACTTTCTAGATATAAAAAATAATTTTGAATATGGATTTTTAATATTTATATTTGTAATGTAACAATTATTTAGTGCTGTGGGGGTCTAGGTCAGGGGTGGCCCACTCCAGTCCTCAATGGCCACCAAGAAGTCAAGGTTTTAAGAATATCCCTGCTTCAGCACAGGTGGCTTAATCAGTGACTGAGCCACCTGTGCTGAAGCAGGAATATCTTGAAGACCTGTCGGTGGTCATTGAGGACTGGAGTGGGCCAGCCATGGTCTACTTGTCAGATTGTGTTATCAAGACACAGAAGAAAAAAACCCCAGCGGCTGGATCTCTGTTACAGTACCTGAATCTCAGAGACTGGGATCATTGTTGCTGTGTTTGGAACTGATAAAATACCCTTTTCCTTTGGATCTTTCCAGAAGTGAAGGGTTCAAAGATAACATCCCTTTCTTTCATTTATTTTGGCTGCATCCTTATCAGAGGTTAGAACTAAAAATACCACTTATTAACTTGACCATCTATGCTTAAAATGTATATGAATTATTCACAACAACAACAAACAATACTTCTTATTTCTGTTCCTTCTGTTCCTTCCGTATTACCCCGCCTCTTGCAAAGGCTAAAAACACGACTTTACTTTGTGCCTGGGGATAGGAACAACGGTTTGCACAGATGGAACAAATTCCATGTTCAGTAATTCAACCTATTTAGTCTCAGGATGTGGGCTGCAGGTCTTGGCCAGAAATGCAAGTTGAATATTATACTGCTCATACGGATACTCTTTGGCTGACGCATTTAATTTCCATGGGCTGGGAGAATCTTGTTATAGCAACAAGCTTTTTGCTTTGTAAACCTCTAAAAGTGAAGTCAGTATTCGGGGCCAACATGAACTAATGCCAGTGACATGTTTGGTGGAGTTAAATGTGGACAATAAATTGCTTAAAAAAACAAAATCAGACATCTGAAAGCATTTGTAATCCCTTTATAAAGTAAGTTTCTATACATGGTACAGTAGGTTCTATTGCAGTGGTTATCAACCTTTTTTCTTTCGGGGAACCCCTAATCACAGTGCTCAGTTGCTGAGTCACCCCTACAACAGGACAGTCAGGAACAGAGACAGAGAGTCAGCGAGAGTCTCTCTCTTCTCTCTCTCTCCTCTCTCTCTCCTCCTCTCTCTCTTTCTCTCTCATTCTTTCTCTCTTTCTCTCTTTCTCTCTTTTTCTCTTTCTCTCTCATTCTCTCTTTCTCTCTCATTCTCTCTTTCTCTCTCATTCTCTCTTTCTCTCTCATTCTCTCTCATTCTCTCTCTCATTCTCTCTCTCTCTCTCTCTCTCTCTCTCTCTCTCTCTCTCTCTCTCTCTCTCTCTCTCTCTCTCTCTCTCTCTCTCTCTCTCTCTCTCTCTCTCTCTCTCTCTCTCAAATCAGCTTTATTGGCATGACGAAAGAACATTTCAGTATTGCCAAAGCGTGGATAATAGGGGGTGGGGGACAATAATTACACGAATACTAGGGATAGGGTATAATGATTGCAGGGTATATGGGTAACAGTTTCACACAGGGGTGTGGGGGTTAGTGTACGTCTCTCAGCCTGTGGCAGGTGCTGATATAGTGTGCAGCCAGTTCTGCTGTGGTTTCATCTTCTCCCAGGAGGATCGCTATTTTTTGGTTCTCTTCTGTATTATTAAAGTTCTGGATAACAGCAGTGAGTTTCTCTAGGTGGGCACTCCTCACTTCAGAGTATTGTGTGCAACGCAACAGGAAGTGAGTTTCATCTTCTACCTCTCCTAGCTCACATCTTTGGCACAGTCTCATCTCCCGGGGCTTCCAGTTCTGTCTGTGCCTGCCTGTTTCTATTTCTAGGCTGTGGGCACTTATTCTGTACTGGCTCAGGGTCTGTCTCTGTTTTGGGTCTTTTACCTTCAGTAGGTAGGGTGCCAGAGTGTATTCTCTCTGTTGGCTGTGGTAGGTCTCCAGCTTCTTTGCGCGTTGGATATCATTTTCCCACATAGTCACATACTGCTTCTTCATTTCGTTGGCGATTGAGTTGATTTCTTTTTTTCGGCTGGTTGTTAATCTGTGTGGGGTTTTGTCCTTGGAGTGAGAGGACAAGTTGTTTGATGGCACAGGGTTTAGTGAGGAGGTCCTGGCTTTGCATTGCTCTGTAGCAGTAAGACTGTGGTTGGCTCTTGTTTAGGTGAGCCCAGAATGTCAGTGCTCTCTTCTGTACCGTGTACTCTCTCTCTCATTCTCTCTCTCATTCTCTCTCTCTCTCTCTTTCTCTCTCTCTCATTCTCTCTCTCTCTCTCTCATTCTCTCTCTCATTCTCTCTCTCTCTCATTCTCTCTCTCTCTCTCTCTCTCATTCTCTCTCTCTCTCTCATTCTCTCTCTCTCTCATTCTCTCTCTCTCTCTCTCATTCTCTCATTCTCTCTCTCATTCTCTCATTCTCTCTCTCATTCTCTCTCTCTCATTCTCTCTCTCTCATTCTCTCTCTCTCTCTCTCTCTCTCTCTCTCTCTCTCTCTCTCTCTCTCTCTCTCTCTCTCTCTCTCTCTGCTCTGGGAGATCAGGGGAATACTGCGGCACCCTACTGATCCTCTCACTGAACCCCAGGGTGCCCCGGAAACCCTGTCCTTTTGTATCTTAGACAAGGTGGCTATTATTATATATTATATAAAGCTTTCTTAAAGCAGCAAAACGTGAAAAATCCTATTTGTTTAAAAAAAATGAGTTCTGTGGTATCAGATAGTACTGTCTACTTTTTGTTTTAACTCGTAATGCCATTTTGAATTATTTGTTTAATGTACTGATCATCCTTTGGTTGCTATAGAAACCATTTTAGAAAGTCATATCCACTTCCTCTTTTGAGACATACACCTTTTTGAGCTCTGCACTTTGGCAACAAAGTATCACAAACAGATCCGTTGCTGTGTTCCAACCAGCAGACTGTCTATTACTCTGGAAGATGTAACAATAATGTGCTACTCTTAGTAATATGTAACATTACTGTATATCAGCTGCAGCATTTCACAGACTGCAGCACAGAGTTAGAAGGCGACCATTATGTTAGGCACACAATCAGGATTTTGACAGATTTATAACAGGAGCACCAAACGATCGCCATCTTAGATAAGAATGTAGAATGGCATTGTCACGCTTTACATATAAAAATTAGAAAAGGGGGGTGGGGTGGGGAATGTAGTATTGCTGCTATAAAGCAGTAATCACCCCAAACTCGCCCCCTTTTTCTTTACAGAATTGGAACATTGGTTACCGATATTACTTCCTGGTTTTGAAGGTGGATTTTAAATGGCCGCCCAATCTGAATGCACACCTGGCGTGCTCCTGTTGGGCTGAGATCTGGCAACCATTTGGTTTCCCTTGACGGGGGATTTAAACCCTGTAACTTCACCATCCAGTATCTCAGAGACCAGGGGTGCCCAGACTTGAAAATAGCCCCGGTTCAAAACCCGTCACGGAAAAAAAACATGGCGTTATTAAAAAAAACGAGTCGTGGCAGTTGGTGCTTCAAGCTCTAACTCTATGTGTTTATTAATCTGAATTATTATGGACATTTTTCATATGTCAAGTATACACACCCAAATGATGGCTTCATCATGGGCCCCATCTGCTTGTGTAACTTAATGTGGAATACATTGTCAACACACAGCTTGCATTTATCTTCTCATTAGGTCACTCTATTCCTCACCAAGGCACCGTAGAACCATGTGACTGCACAGAAGTTAACATATTTTAGACGGAATACATGTCATTCACGCAGCTACATTCCTGACTTACTGTGTATCTTACGCATTCTTGTGGTTTTAAGCAGTAGGAACATTCCTAGAACTTTCTACCGCGGATTATCTAAATTATGGTGGGTTACAAAAGTGACAAAAATCCTCCACCGTACATTGTACAGCAAATATAAGTATCACATTGTGAGCACATTCAGAGGTCTGCAACCCTGCCCTTCCCCCATTATCTCTTCTCATGCAGTGCTTCCAGTGCAGCAAGGGATTCTGGGAAATGACATGCAAATGAGCACACAATGTCACCTGTATGCTAAGAGATAAGGGGGAAAGGCAGGGGTTCAGACCTGTGTGAGACATGTGAATGTGATATTTGTATTTGCGGTACACGGTGCGGTGGAGGGTTTTTGTCACTTTGTTACCCACCATAACTTCTCTAATGTGTGATTGAAACCTATTCCAACTTCACATTGTGAAATCAGTGTATTCATTTTACATACTTGTGTGCTCGTGCTCACACTCCCCCCTGGCAGGTTCCTCTCCAACGAGACTGTGATGGACATGAGAAGCAGCCAATAATAACGGCTGTGGGAGAGGAGGGACTATGAGGGAGAGGAGCCTTTATGGAAAGGTAAGGCAGCCATGTCAGATTAGATCTGGCCGGACCTGAGCACAGCAGGGTCGTTTGAGGTCTGCAGAGAGAGTGGACAAGAGATCTGGAGGGGTCCCTTAGAGACCCAAGCATCGTTTTGAAGAACAGGCTGCAACAGGTTCGGTACAACACAAGCTCCCACGCTGTGCCGGCACCGTCATAAGCCAACATACCCAGGACTGGGTGGCTACGACACCACTGACACTGACTCATACCAGCGCTGCGCTGCTTGGGGGTTGTGCTGCACAGTGTGTAGTGATCCTCTGCTGAGGAGCGCAAGGTGCCAAGTTATTAAGTGTGTAGTAATTGAGTGAATTACCCATACTGCGTTTGTATTATTCCTGCCGTCTGACCGTGGGACACGTGTGGTCCAGTAAGTAACCAGCGATTCGGGCCCCAGCCTCAGGGATAGTTGTAAGTTTGAGAGCTAAAAGTAGAGGGGTTACACACTGAGGAGACCCAAAAAGATGAAAAAGCTGTCTGTGAGGAGGGTTACTGGCTCTGCACTTCTCTAACCCAGGCTGTGCTGAAAGGCTGTGTAACGCGGCAGGCATACATGTATAGGGTTCCATGTTAAAATGGATAGAAAGCAAAAGGTGACACTATGTGCTCATTTGCATGTCCTTTCCCAGAATCCCTGACTGCAGTGGAACCAGGGTTGCAGACCTGTATGACACATGTGAATGTGCTCACAGGTGATATATTTATTTGCTAGAGCTTTCTACAAGTTTTCAGGCACAAGATTCCAAGACAATACATTGTTTGCGAAAACACCAAAATCATATGATCCGTATTAACTCTTTAGTGACCCTGCATACCATCACATTGCGCGCAATTTATCATAAAGTCCCATTGACTTGGTCTTCTATACGACAGATAAACTTTGTCAATTGGCAGAAGGCATTGCAATGCTAATTTAGGCAACCGTACGCTGACTACATGCTAATTGTTGGTCCCCAAAATGTCATTTAGAGTTTTGTTGGCTTGTGATTTCTAACAATAGAACATTTAATGGACCTTCATTCTTTTTGTGCTGCATCATCCTACTCTAATAATGCCTTGCCTTGCAATAAAGGATCCGCTTCAGCAAACCCTTTAGTGATGCACGGTCTGTTCCTGCAGGCACATGCGCCTGGTCTGTGCTGCATGCAGCATTTTACTGGTATGATAACTTGCAGACTTAAAAAGCTAAATAACCAAGTAAATATTATTATCATTGAAGTATTTAAACGTTATACTTATTACTTTATATGTTTTGTCAATTGGATGCTGCATCGGGCACCCCTGTCTTTTGTTGTATACATTGGCCACGCTCAGTAGCACTCTTTGACATATATAAAATTATAATTATATATAATTATAATGTGGTGGGTGTTGGAGTTAGAGTGTGCTGGGAGTGTGTGTGTTAATTTAGACTTAACAAGCTTTCTGAGCGCTGTACTTGGGAACTGAGACGTTTAAGGTGAATGTTCAAGCGGCAATCCAAGACGGTTTATATATATTTTTGTCATTCATTTTTTTACATAGCATTTAAGCAGGGGGTCTCCGGAGCTGAACCACAATCATTTCAGCTCTGGGGACCCCCTGCTTCCTGAGATACAGACCTCCACAGAGGGTGCCAGTAGCAGGGATCATGTAATGGAGGAGTTTCAAAACTCCCGTGCCAGGCAGGCCAATTGAAAGCTGTGATGTCATTAGGTTCAGCTTCCTATTGGCCCATGCGATGCTGGAGCTTTAAACTTTAAAACCTAGCCAGCTCACCTGGAGCAGCTACCGGCACCCCCTACGGAGGTAAGTATCTCTAGAAGCAGGGGGACCCGGGAGCTGAAATTAATGGGGTTCAGCTCCGGAGACCCCCTGCTTCAAACCTGGGTTAAAAATGAAGAACAATTCCAGTCTGAATTGATCCTTTAAAGGGAATAGGAAGCAAAACGTGACTCACTGAGTGCTCATTTGCCTGTCATTTCCCAGAATCCCTGGCTGCAGTGGAAGCACTGTTTGCTGTGTGATTATGGGGTAATGCGAGGTTTGAGGGCGGGTTCTGAGACGTGTATGTGTGCGGATAAATGCTCTTTACCATTGCTGCGAGAAGATTAATTACGACATGGCAGCAATGTACCGTTTGGAAGAGACATTTAATTAATTTTTACCTGCTGGACTCTTTGAAGCATTACACAGATAATTGCACTGGGGAAAAGGAAGGTAAGTGACCCATAACTTCCTGATTCTGGTCTGTTCATCACCATCTTCTTACAGAACGTATTTCACATCTTTTCTGACACGTACTAGCCATCTGTGGCCCTTATACTCTGCTATTAATTCTGTCACTCTGAAGATGCTTCATTGCCCATTAGCACCAATAAATTGATATACGAGGTGTACATTTTGGAGGGATGTTTCTCATTTCTTTACCATGATTTAGTTTAAAAACCCCGCCAGAGGGGCCAACAAGTGAGATGTGCGACTGTCCACAAGTTCGGTTTCGGTGCTTTTTTCGTTCCCTAAAAAGATAAATCGCAATTGGTAGAAAGATCTCGCAGTTTTTTCATGGAAGTTGAGCGAGAGTGTGCAAAAACACACACACACACACACACACACACACACACACACACACACACACACACACACACACACACACACACACACACACACACACACACACACACACACACACACATTTTTGATACTGAACTGCTGCTTTTTAAGCATTGGGAACCTCTCAATTCCCAAGATATTTCATTTTGATTTGATGTTCCCTCACAAGGATTGTGGTCTGGCAAAACAAAATATGTCCACTAGTGTCAGCCTCGGTTTTTAGGCCAAAAGGAAGCTCTGAAATCATTGGGAGATGATATTCAATATGCCGCTTTCTTCTCCTATGCAACTACAACACACATCACTGCGAAATGCTCTAAGAACTAGATTGGCCATCACTCGAGTCTAGATTCAAAGTTCATCTTTCCTGTCTTGCCTACAAATATTTTCTGGGCAAGCTCCTCACCCCTACCACACGCAGCACTTATCATCTCAGATCTGACTCCAAAAGACTGTTGATGGTCCCAAGGTTCAGCAAAGTATCCGACCGCTCCTCCTTCTCTTACCGAGCACCCCAAAACTGGAACAATCTACCGGAGACTCTCACAGCCGCCACCAGTCAATGGGGGTCATGCACTAAGCAGTGATAAGTGGGTTTTCTGGGTGCTATGCACAAAGCAGTGATAAGTGCTTTTAAGTGAGATAACTGCCTTTATAGCGTGATACTGCCTGCTGTGAGATTCACAAAGCAGTGATAACACTGCAGTATCGTGCTATAATGGCATTTTTCCCACTTAAAAGCACTTATCACTGCTTTGTGAATCTCATAGCAGACAGTATCACGCTATAAAGGCATTTATCTCACTTAAAAGACTTATCACTGTTTTGTGAATCTCACAGCAGGCAATATCATGCTATAATGGCTTTTTATCTCACTTAAAAGCACTTATCACTGCTTAGTGCATGAGTTGACCCCCTAAGTTCTTTAATAACTAAAGCTGTCTCACATTTTAATCTGATCTGTAACTGCTACATACGTCTATAATATATATTATCTCTAACTGAGCATACTATGTCTTGTATATAACATATACCCTGTTCACTTATGTAACTGTATTTGTAACCATGTATTAATTGTCATAACTCTATGCCCAGGACATACCTGAAAACGAGAGGTAACTCTCAATGTATTACTTCTTGGTAACACATTTTATAAATAAATAAATAAATAAATATTGCAGCTTCCGGCCGGGTCACTGCGCCCATTTTTGGTTTTCCTTACAAGAAATGGGATAAAGTAAAAAATATATTGACAGTAGGGGAATGAGGTTTGAGTGTCGCTGTTCCAAAGGACCCTCTTGTTCATATAGGGGTACCAACTATGTCAAGGGGTCTGGCACCCTCTGTGCCCCATGATATAGTCCAAAAATCATGCTCCTTATTTATTGGCGGATCAGGTCCTGCGCAACGCAATGCGAACTGATGACGCAATCTTTCATTCCGTCGTCCATGACGGAAGCGATCACGTGACCGATTCTCAAAGCGGTCACATGATCGGAGTGTTTAAAGGGCCATGTCTCTCGTTGCCATTTTGTGCAGTAAACAATATTCAAGCAAGTTTTGAGAAGGAAGTGATTTTTCTGGGAAATGTATAATGAAACTTTAGGATAAATCAGATGTATTAATGCACTAAAATTACTCCAGTTAAAGCAGCAGAACGTAGTACTGCACACATTGTTTTTGACATTTTGTTCCAGGGTGAAAGTAGGGATCTCCGGAGCTGAACTTTGTTAATTTCAGCGCTATTTCCAGAGATACCTCCGTAGGGGGCGCCAGTATCTCCGCGGAGTTTAAATGTCCAGGTCCTGCTGACCAATAGGAAGCCGCAAGGGATGGTGTCGCGGCATCCTATTGGCGTGCATGACGCTGGACATTTAAACCGCCATTTCGTTAGGCACACAACTTCCCTGGCTGCATAAATACTGGCGCCCCTACGTAGGTAAGTATCTCTGGATGAACACCCCATGCTTCAATTCTGTAATTAAACATTTTTCCAATTGAAATCGTGCTACATGTTGTGCTGCTTGAAACCTACAGATATCTTTGCACCGACGCAAGCTGGAATAGACGTGCTATGAAATAAAGCCAGTTTCTTTCAAATGACTATGCTGTAGAATGTTTGTGATCATCTACTGATAAATATAGATGATATGGAAATATGGTGTGTGTCTGGAGACTTCCTCACTTTCATCTACATGTCTGTTAAGATAACTGTTTGTTTGTGTGTTTATTTAAGATACTTTTAATGACAGAGCTCTGGTATTCCCATTAGCACATTCAAAGCCATTAGGATAATCCCGGCACAGCCTTTTCAAACGCAGCCATGAGAAAATAGCTGTAACATCAAGCCAGCAGGCAGGTACAGGCTTTCTATAATGTCACAGGGAAAAGTGGGTATTTGAAAGGAAGTCTGACAGATTACGACTGGCTTCTCAGAAATTAAAGACACGGTCCCGCCTAGTACCAAAATTAACTAATGGCAGTGACATGTTTAATGGATTAAACATACTTGACTGACACTATTAAAAAAAAAATCCAGACAAGTATATATATTTTTGTACTTTTAATATCTCTAATGTGCCCAAATTCTTTTGCATTTTTTCCTAATCTCTTTTGTGATAAGACTGGTTTGTAAACCACTGCACGCAGGTAAATCGACTGCCTTTTTAAACATTATTGGGAAATAAAAGTCCAGTCTTTTTGCAGTTCAAATGATGGGAACAGCACTAAAATCCTCTTACTTTTAAGAAATCGTTTTGGTTCTAAATACCAAATGGGTTCCTGACACGCTTGAGAAACCTGTTCTCTGCTGGAGAGGCCGTCAAACATTGTTCGCAAAGGATTCAAAACCCTAACAAAGCTAATTATTTTATTGCAATGGGAGTACAGCATGGCTAGCAATTATGCTAATTAGCTGCAGCCTGATTTTTTTATGGCTGTTTGTTAATTACTGTAGCAGGATTAAGTGCCAGATTATTTTTAGCCCCTTTTTTTTAAGGTTACGGGCGTTAGATTCAAAACCTCGACAGTAGAAGAGTCACAGAAGAAAAAGATTTTGCAATGTCCGCAGTGTTTATTCTTAAAGCTGTTTTTTATTTCATTTTGCACAAGAAGGCGGCTACAATTTAACCCATGCAGTGCTGGGGAGACCGGCAAGCGTTGATTGTTGATCGTTGATTGATGTTCAGCGACAGTTTTGAGCTGTGGTCATAACATGAGAAGTCTAGTAATGACCACTTACTAGTCCAAGGGGCGGCCAACTCCAGTCCTCAAGGGCCACCAACAGGTCAGGTTTTCAGGATATCCCTGCTTCAGCGCAGGTGGCTCAATCTTCCGGGAAACAGGCAGGGGGAGGAGAAGATGACCACAGAGGAGTGGGGGTCCCACGCCGCAGCAAGCAGAGATCCCAGCAGCCGGAGATGGATGTTGGACCTGATCTCTGACCACCGCCGCTGTGCCCCCCGTGCTCTCGCCCCCCCCCCCTCTGCTTTGAGGGGTTTAGCGGGACGCTAGTTAAGCCAATGCTAAAATAGTAATGGATGTTATTTTCCCTGCATTTGAACATGGCTAATTATCTCCCAAAACAATGGCCAAAATACATCTCATTAACACAGTACTATGTGATTGCAGAATAATGCTGCAATATCTTCCAGTAAGGCTTAGGTTGCGCTGCGTCCGGCGGCACGCGCGGCAGCGGGCCACCAGCCATACTTGAGGACATACTTGAAAACGAGAGGTAACTCTCAATGTATTACTTCCTGGTAAAATATTTTATAAATAAATAAATAAAATAATTTCCTCCAGTCTGGAGGTCCCCGCTGGCTCCTTTCGACATGGCTGACTGCGTGCTGTGACGCTCCTAGTGATTTTGCAGCTCTGATGCGTCACGTGGTGCGGCAGTCAGCCAATGAGGGAAGGAGCTATGGAAGGGAAGCGGCTTGGGAGGGGAGCAGGGAAGGAGATGCGGGGGGAAAGTGTGTGTGTATGTATTTATGTGTATGTATGTGTTGTGTGTGGGGTGGGGAAGGCACTACGGTCTCATCTCAGACCTGGCAAAGTTTTTGACCGTCAAAGCACGCCCCCCCCTCCCACTCCTGCCCCCCCCATTCATGCTCCCAACCCCCCCTCCCGCTCCCGCCCCGCTCCCTACAGTCCGCATATAACGGTCAAGTGCCTCTCCACGCGCCGCCTGTCTGCAGTGCGGGCGTGTGGTCTGAGGCAGCGGGACCTTAGCCTAACATGATGTTTAATACGTCTTCGGGTTACCCCAATCTAGATCCTGAAATACGTGTTCACCTCAAGTTTAGGGAGACGAGAGAGAAATAACACTGAGGATAACGCTATGTCTAATGTCAAACAATGGCGTTACACCCATGCAGGCCCTGTAAAAGTCCTATTTCAGGGTAGAGATGCTAGTAATGCCAATTTTCAGCCACCCGCATTAACCTTGACGGACTTTAGTGGATATTTAAGGCCTCGTGTGCATATAATTTGCATTTACAAGAAAGATCCCATGCCGGGATATTGGGATGAGCAACAGAGGTCTTTCAAGGAAGTATAAAGTAACAAAGGAGGATTGTCTGACAATCTAGAATAGGATGAAAAAGTTAAACATCAAAAAGTGGCAAGAGTGGGTGGTAAAGCAGGGTGGGGAGCCATGTTGGTGATTTCTTCCATGTAGGAACAAAGGAGGGAGGGGGAGGAGGTATGATACCTTTAATTGGACCAACAAGTAGTTGATGTGTGTTACATGCTTTCCAACCTCTTGGGGTCCTTCAATGGCGAAACATGGCTACCCACCCACGGCTATCCTACTAAGGAAGTATAAAGTCACTAAGGAGGGTACTAGAGATCCTGGTCAAGATAATTCAGCAGACGAAAAGGCTAAAGTCAAGCAGACCAAAGTAACAGGAGGTCCAGTCATAGGATCATCCAACGTTTCTGAGGATTTTCTGCTCATTAAACTGACTATGACGTGAGCTCCTGTTACTCTTGTTGTTTTTGGTCTGCACAACCTTAGCTTTTTCATATAATTTGCATGTCATTAGGAGTAACGGCTGTTCTAGTTCACACAAAGATGTTTATGGGAGAACACATCAATTACTATTACGTTAATGTCATCTAAATGTGCACACTTACCATAACGTTAAGTAACTTAGAGGAGCTTTGTGGATCCGGGCCTCAATGTTTCAACGTGCCCTACACACTTCGGTACTTCGGACGCAGCGTTCGTTAAAATTGGAGACAGTGGTACCACAATGATGTTCATTTTTAACACCTTCAGTGTTAGAGGCTTGAAACCTACTGAGTAATGGGAAGGTACATGTCCCTGTCATGATTTAATATCCTGAAACCCATTTCCATTGGACAATGTGGCTTACCCTTCCTAGTTGCTCTCTGTAGAATATATAGGACTGGACATGCTGCCATAGCTAAGTTCAGCCGGGTCTACTCTCTCTCTCCTCTCACTGTGCTTGTTGCGCATGCGCGAACACGTTGCTTGGCTGTACATTCACCACCGGAGCACCAGGGGGAGCTGCTGAGGCAGGATATCAAAAAGTGCCGGAAGATCTTCAAGCACTTTGGGCGTCTCCCGAACATTCTAGGAGAGGAGAGTTGGAAAGTAAGAAGATCCGGCTGAAAAGCGGGGATAGGATGGTGCACAGCTCTGTAAAAAAATAAATAGATGAGGACTAAATCGCACGGCTGATAAAAAACAAGTTTATTGGGTTGGCAAGACGTGCATGGCAGCAAGGCAGTATAGGAAAGCTCTAACGCGTTTCGCGCCCTACAGCGCATTGCCAAAGAGTTAGAAAGTAAGGATTGAGATATAAAAGAAGGTACATTTAAAAAATGAACTGACAATGCTAATGATGGTTTCAAACACTATAATTTCATTGGTAAAGAACTTAAAATTAAAAGATCATAAAATATGGCCGCCGATTTAGCCTCACACCTGTGGGCCAATAGGAAGCATCTTGATTTTTCCCAGCACCTCATTTCAGAGTTTCCTGGTGCTGAGAATATCACAGGTCATGCATGATTATGATAAATGCTGCTTTAGACCCTGCCAATTAACCTAGATCTGGGATTTCTAACAGGGGATCACAAGTCCCTAGGGGAGTTGTTACCAACCTTTTTTTGTTAAGGAACTCAATATGAAATTCTGAAGAACCCCAACCCTCTCTAATAGCGCGTCTGATATCAGGTGCATTGTAAGGAACCCCAACCCTCTCTAATAGCGCGTCTGATATCAGGTGCATTGTAAGGAACCCCAACCCTCTCTAATAGCGCATCTGAGATCAGATGCATTGTAAGGAACCCCAACCCTCCCTAATAGCGCGTCTGATATCAGGTGCATTGTAAGGAACCCCAACCCTCTCTAATAGCGCGTCTGATATCAGGTGCATTGTAAGGAACCCCAACCCTCTCTAATAGCGCATCTGAGATCAGATGCATTGTAACGAACCCCAACCCTCTCTAATAGCGTGTCTGAGATCAGATGCATTGTCAATTTTTCTGTATTTTGTACAATTTTAAAATGACCTGAAAATTACAGGGAACCCTTTAAGGACCCCAGGGAACCCAAGGGCTCATAAGAACCCTTGGTGAAAAACACTACCCTAGGGGTTTGTGAGGTGTCCAAGGGGTTCACCCCCCAAAATAATGTAATGACAGATCCAGGCAGTATAGCGGGTTCCTGAGCCCGTGTGGGGGCTGCGCACTTAGTAAGGTCCCAAACTGCACTTTAGCGTGGGTATAGCGGTCAATTACAGCACGAACTTCAAAAGTCGCATCCACAGTGGCAAAGCATTGTCGGGTGTGACTTTGGAAACTCCCACAGTAATTGACAGCTATACTACCTGTACACACTGAGGTGCAATTTGGGGCCTTATTAAGCATGTGTTCAAAAGGATTGACCATAAGGTGTCGTATGGAATAGCAATATAGGCTTTAATGTTTGATGAGTAAAAATGTTCTACCATCGTAGACTCCTGTAAGTAGCTCAGTACTTTGGAAGAACATGGGATGTTCCATTTCTACAATATTTCTTTTTAGTCTTCTTGTAGCTCCACGTGTTTTTTCCCCTCATACAGTATTGTTCTCAGTAGAAATACGTGTGAGTGCATAGAGTTACTTCCACTGGTTAAAGACTATTTGTGTAAATCAGGGCTATACACCTGCACTATAATCCTATGTACCTGAATCACATACAGCTCAGAAAATGTTGTGTATTTGTATTTGATTTGCCACGCAAAAACATGGCGGCTGCACCCGCATTCAGACGATGAGTGGTACTAGTGCGCAGAACATTTCTCTCTTTGCATATCCCACTGGGGCCCCTCAGGGTAAGATTATGTTGCTATATATTTTTATTTTGAAACTTTATTCTAAGCCTTTTTTTACTTTTTTAATCCGGATGGATATAAAATAAAGTAACAATTTGCAGCTTTGAGGATGGATATATTTGTTTGCATATTTCACGAGGGTTGGTGGACTCTCCTTTGATCACACTTCACCTCTGTTATTTTCCGTTTTGTTTTGGAGTGCCATTTTCTCGTTCAGTTGGATCGTACACAAAAAAAACCCCCAATATCTGTTTCTTGTTTCATCACTTCACGTTTTATCGTGCTGCTGTCGATAACTCCTTTTTTGAGTCAGTGCAGGTCTCCTCTAAGACTAGAGTTGCCTGGTGGCTTCTCCAAAAATACTGGACTCAATGGTGAAAGGTGCGTCAGGTCACTATGTCCAGGGAGGAAAATACCGGACACACACATGTCCAGTATTACAGTACCTCTCATTTTTTTACTGGACAGAGTATCCAAATACAGGACAGTCCGGTTCAATACCGGACACCTGGCAACCATATCTAAGACAGAGATACAAAGTGGAGCTCTACTCACAAGTTCATAATGAAGTTCTCCATTTAATGTGACAGCTTAAAACAGGGGAAAGACAACGTTACATGTCCCGTAGGGAACTTTCTGCTCGACTTTAGCTGTTGATAACTAACAAACGTATCATTACAGAAAGTGCAAGTGAGAAAAACAATCCGTATTCGAGCACTTCTTTGGTTCCAGCAATCAATGGGTATCTTTGTGTTTTTAACGCTGGCCCGGTTTCAAAAATGCTCTGGAGTGGGATAGTAATCATTTCAAGACACAAATGCTCAGACGTGCAGCTAGTTGATTAATGAAATATGTGCGCAACAATAGTCTATTGAGAGGCTGTTGCTCTCCTTTGGCTTCTTGGCATATTTTGCTCGCATGTTAACTCTATGGGGATATGTCTGGGCCTGAGTTTGCACACAACCTGTGGCTGTATTGACAAGTTGGGATTGTGGGATCTTAATTCAATCCTTGTTTTCTAACCATAATTGGGGTGCAGTCTGGTTTTCAATAATCCTGCATTTTTTGATGGAATATGAAGGCTTGACAATCTAATGTTAAAATGTAACTCTTTCACTGCCAGAGGGGCATGCGATTCATTGCCGTCCTGTCCGGCAGCCAATAATGACATGTTGGCAGATGCAGATAGTATGTGTAGCGTGGGAAAATGGTCAGTCAAAAGGTTTTTGAGGGTTTCAAACCTTTTCTCAAGTTGTATAGCCACCAAACACACGTGAAAGGACCCCCGTTTATAAATGACATATTTAATCACCTTACAATTGTAGAATAATCGAAGATGACTGGGGACACCGCAAACCAGACAATGCTCAGGAATGCACGTGAAAATATATTTAAAAAAAAATAACTTTGTGATAATAATAAAATACAAAAAGTGAACAGACCAAAAAAATCCTCCCACTCGTTTCGCACCAAGTAGCGTTTTTGAAAAATGTATTTTATATCGCTTTTTGTATTTTATTACGGTGGAATAAAATATATTTTTTTATACATATTCATACCTTGGGAGTTCCGAGGCGTGCTTTGGTTTGCGTTGCCTACATTCTTCTTACCTCACGGGAGCTGCGCTGTGACGCTGCGAAGGAGAAAGCCGGTGTCGGCCAACACTGAACGCATCGGAACTTCCTTAAAACATCTATGACCCCGGGTTCCTCATAGGAGGTAAGTCAATACCCTCTGTCACGGTAGACCAGGTATTTTTTACACCATTTATATATTACCGTGATCATTCATTAGGCAGAACAAGATAGTAAAAACAAATTGCGTTTATTTTGGTAACCCACGTACAAGAAGAAGAAATACACAAGGAACAGTTAAAAATACACTTACTGGGGCTCTGGGGTGAAAATCTTGGCTTTCCTAGGTGCAGGGCGCCCGCTTGGATGAGTTTACCCTGACCGGGATATACCCCCGGTTCTCTTGGTCCTCTTTTCGGCTTCAGTTCCTAGATGCGACCGCTATGTTCGATTTTGAGAACTTGGGCGCAAAAGACGGGACTTGGTCTCTGCGAAGCGAACTTTTCAGTCTTCCAAACGAAGCTGGTTGCTCCTTTATTTTGAACAGAGCAACTTTGAAAAGCCTGCCCTAGCTTCATCGCCTCGCCTCATTGTTGGTTTAGAAGGACTTGCTTGCTCCCTCTGTTGGTCAGCACCTTACGTACACTATCCCCAGAGCCAATGGGAGCTTGGGAATTTCTTCCTGTCAGCCAATAGAAAGAGGGTCTCGACCCTGGCTGACATCAGAGGAATAGGCGTGACCAGCAGGCTCAAAAAGCCGGGTGCGCGGGATTTTAACCAAAAGGAGAGCAGACTCTATGGCTGCATCCCCCTTGGCTAACTCATTGTCACCTGCAGGGCCGGCTCCACCGTCTGGAAACTACAAAAGGTGTCCCCGCAGGGTGCCCTTTGTAGTCCGGACCTGGCCATTCGCCCTTTCCTCGCCCACCAAACGTTTTCACACCTCTGGACATCCTCTCCCCTTTGAACTACGGACCCTATGCAGACTTACTGGCACCTTAACTGGTTGCCTGGGCAAGCTGGATAGAGCCTCATAAGAAATGTATCAAACATGATAAAACATACTTTAATACATGGGGGGCATTGGGGAGACTCGTGACTGTAAGGGACGTAGGCCTGGGATATCAGGACTCGAAACTCAGGAGTCTGGGGGACGCTGGGCAGCCCCGGTGTAATTCTACTCGCGTACTGGCAAATAGTGCCTGCACATTGGGTAGAATGAAGGTACTACCGGTAGCTCCGGACCCCGAACTCCTGCAAACAAAAGAATTGCATTCTTACCCAAATATCCCACCTAAAACTTACACACAGGAAGTGTCATGAGTCTGGGGTAAAGGGGACATGGAAAGTGGGAAAGCAGGGTCACTTTAACTTTACATGTACATATACCTGGCCCCTGGCTTATAGTGCTGGGGAGCTGCCAGGGACCCACGGGCAACCAGAGGGCTTAACCTTTATTATATAGCCTGGTTACCCTTGCCCGTCACACCCTCCTCATAGAGCCCGGGTAGGTGTAGGATAAGGGTGTGCTGCCAGCGTGATTCTTTATTCCCTAATCCCGTCTACGAATATAATTTTGGTACCAGTCATTTGCTGGATTCACTTCTTCCTGGAGCTGTTGGATGGCTGCTTTTCACATTGTACCCTACAGCAGGGGTGCTCAACTCCAGTCCCCAAGACCCCCCTCCCCCACCCCAACCAAAATGGTCAGGTTTGCAGGATATCCCTGCTTCAGCACAGGTGACCACTGATTGAGCCACCTGTGCTGAAGCAGGGATATCCACACAACCTGACCTGTTTGGGGGGGTCTTGAGGACTGGAGTTTAACACCCCTGCCCTACAGTTGTAGTCTGATAAGAGGAATATCGAAGCCCCTGACTTTGGCAATCATTAAAAGCGCGCTTGTTTTGTTTGGTAAAACATTGCTACCTTATCAGCTTGATTGCAGATCCAATGCCTTTGATGTTGTTTTTCCCAACACTGAGCTATGTCAGGTATGTGAACAAAATTATACACAGTATCGATCAAGAGCCTAACCGTTTTACCTCTCACATTTTACCAAAGCCAATCCTGATTTTCTCCTGTGTGGCTTTAGCCTTAAAGTTGCCACAATCAACGGCACCTAATACACACGCTGTGATGCCATCTTCCCAGCGCTGGAGAAGATTTAGGTCCCGTTCCTTGAAACTGAGCTAAACTCTTCTTTAGCACAGGGCCAGGGCCGGCGCAAGGGTTCCATGCGCCGTAGGCAAAACTTAAAATGTGCGCCCCCGTTGTATAAAAAAAAAAATAAGATAAATAAAATAATTAAATAAACAGTGGCGTAGCTATCGGGGCTGCAGGCGGAGCGACCGCACCCCAGCACGATACAAAATAAAAATAATAGGGCGCCAAGATACCGGACCAAAAAAAAGAAAATGTATATATATATAAAAAAAAAGATAAATAAAATATAATAATAAGAAAAAAATATTATTATTATTAATGCGCCCCTGGGACCTTTTACGCCCAAGGCAATCACCTAGGTTCGCCTAATGGGCAGGCCGGCCCTGTGTGACAGGGCGGAACGGTTCACAGCTTATTCAATAGGGGCCAAAGTTCCTACTGTAGCCCCCTGTGTAATGCAAGCAACACACACACTGGCCCCTGTCAGGTTCCTCTCCTGTGTGCCATGGACATGTGACTTATGATGGATATAGGTTCAGCCAATAATCAAGGCTGTGGAAGAGCTGTGGGACTTGGAGGAGAGGAGCCTTTTGAGAGGGGTTGGCAGGGCATGTGTGAGTCAGATCTGCACTAGCCTGGCTGATTTCAGGCTTGGTCGAGTGTGACCCAGAGCCAGTCTATGTCCCACTAAGAGAGGGTGGACATTGACTGTAGGGAGAGCAGTATATCATGCATGGAGGTCACGGGGAGACAGCACGGAGGAGCGAGCGCCGTTGGAAAGGACCCTCAACGGTGACACTTAAAAGTGGTACTGAAGTACTTTGCGAAGTACAGGCCTGTTACCCTTAGTTGAATTCACGAGCTCCAATGGTGTACTGGCACCTTCACATAGGCCTAAATACCCAGGATTGGGTGGCCGCATCATTCACTGACACTGTCACAAACCCGCGCAGCGTTTATAAGGAACGTTATGTTGATGTGCTGCAATACGACCGCAGAGATCCTTTGTGAAGGGTCACAATGTTACGAAGCATCTAGAATTATATGTAAACTTGGTTATATTACAAATGCCATTGTAGTTGTCTCCTTTTAGCTGACCTCGCGCCACATGAGGCATATAATCCAGAGATAAGGACTCCACCCCCCACCTCAGAAACGGGTATCAATCTGAGATTAGGAAATCGAGGGGTTAAAATATTGTGAAAAATCAGGTTAATTATACTGCCCCTCTTCATATTATTCACGTGTGAAATGTATTTCACAAAACAGTTTGAATTTCCCTATGAAAACAAAACCTAAAACTCATCTCCACCCCCTTGAGCACGCTATTTTAATAGGCAACTACAGACAAAGCCATTCAACCTAAATAATCCTTTTGGTGCAAAAATACATAAAAGCAAGCAGCCAATTTCCCTACTTACTATAATGCTGAGTGATTATTCGGCCTGCTCCTGTGTATTAATTAGTACTTACATTTCAGACAAGTAATTATCCTTGGCCATATTTAAAGGCACATAACTATTGTGGCAATATGGGCAATGAGGCCCAGCCAGTGCCATATTGTTTGGGTGAAAATACAGGGTTGAATCGGTTATTTGTGGTTATTAAATGGTTTTAAGCCTTGAAATGCTGCATAGCCTGTGCTAACCTTCATGCAGTAACTTAGTAAGTACTGTACAGACATAGGATAAAGTATCTGTTGTCTATATTTAGCATGGGATGAACTTGATGGACGTGCGTCTTTTTTCAACCTCATCTACTATGTAACTATGTGACTTTCATGCAGTAACGTGCACCGGCGCACAGAGACACATGGCCCAATGGGGGACCACTCTACTTTTGTAATTCAAGCGGTTTTAGGAACAACCACTTTACGTGTAAATTCGATATTTAGCAGTAGTCCAATGATATCGTTTAGATTTAAATAAATACCTAATGGAAGGGGCTCGGGCAGGAGTGGGCAACATGATATACTTAATGGGCTATAAGTGTGGCCCTCGAGCCCTCAAAAGGGCCACATATTGCCTCTCTCCCCCGGGGCCCAGGGAGAAGGAACTTTGCTGACGCGGGTAGCCACCTTTTCCATCTCCCTCGAATCAGGGCCAGTGCATTACGTGCCCTAGGTGAACCTTCAGCCCTACGCGCCCCCCACAATTAACTTAAAGGAGAACATTGTACTGATTGTACTGGGGGAGGAGGGAGGTATGGGTAGGGTGACAACATTTTCAAAAGTAAAAACCGGGACACACACAAAAAATTAAATCCATGAAACAAATTACATCACCAACTGCACCCCTCCCCTTTCTCTCTCTCCGCCCCCTACTCTCTTCCCCCCCTACACAGACACACTCTCCCCCATTCTCTCTCTCCTCCATCCCTTCATTTTGTCCTCCCCCTACCCCCCATTCCTCCATTCTCTCTCCGCTTTCTCCCTACCTCTGTCACGTTGGAGCAGGAGGGGGGATTCCGTCCTGGACCCTGGTGGCAGACACCGGACGTTCTGACTGACTTCTGGCTGAGACTGCTGGGGCGGCACCACCCCCACCCTCCTCTGCAGCTTCCGCCATCATACTCCGCTGTCCCCCTCTCTGCAGCTGCAAAACTGGGACATTTTAACAATGTTATGGACATGAAAGTAGCGAAGAGCTGAGGAAGCAACGTCCCTGCTCCCTCTGCACTGGGGGGGAAATGAAGAGAGGGCGGCTGAGGCAAGCAGCAGGTGGAGGCCACAGGTGGAGCCCTCACAAGTCGTCTGTTACCCACCAGTGGGCTAAGGCAGGGTTGGCCAACTCCAGTCCTGAGGGGCCACCATAGAATAGAATCCTCCCATTCAGTGATGGGAGAATCTGGATTATAACACATTATCAACTCCTCCAGAATGGTAGCATTGTAAGAGGGCCAAATTAGGGTGTTGTGCAGAGCATGATGGGTCAATGTGCTCCGCAATGCATTGCTGCTGTCTTCATTAGTGAAAGGGTCAAATTATCGGCCTAATTTTGTTGCAGTATGGTACGGCATGTAATGCCTGGTTATGGACCTCAGGAGGTATTGAACGATACTTGTCCCCTCTTGTCACTGTTGAATTAACAATTATTATGACAAATGTCTCTGTCCGCCCATTGTACACCGCCTACCATTATCTGCGGCACTGAATAAGCCCTTATAAAAACAGCACATCATTGCATATGTACCTATAAATAACTACTGTGCTACCACAAAAGATTTCTTAACTGTTATGCTTACTTAACTAAGTTGCAAAATGTTTAATTCTTCAGTCCTGGAAAAAGTTAAAGGAGCAATCCATGCTTATTAAAAAAAAATGTATGCCTATTTTAAAACATAGATTTGAGGCAGGGGGTCTCTGAAGCTGAACCCCATTCGTTTCAACTCTGGGGCCCCCCTGCTTCCCGAGATACAGACCTCCAAAGCAGGTGCCGGCATCTCAGCAAAGTTTAAAGCTCCCGCACCACGCGGGCCAATAGGAAGTCGGACCTGATGACATCACGGCTTCCGATTGGCCCGCAGGGCGCGTGAGCTTTGAAACTCCGCCTCTACGTGATCCCTGCTAGCCGAGCGGAGCAGCTACTGTTACCCTCTACGGAGGTAAGTATTATGTTCAAAAGAAGTGTGAATGAAACACTCTTGCTTTCTACATATTGCTGATTGCAAAGCTGCAGCATGTTGGATGTTGCACAGCACAGCACTGCTTTAAGTTTAACTCAACAGTACTAGTGTAATTCATTAAGACTAGCCCAGAACATTTGATTTTAAAGCTAAAATATAAAATGTAATAGGCAAATGCTCAAAAATAAATGATCGAATTAACCCAACTAATCCTTCTTCTTCTTCTTTTTTTTATAGATAATTCTTTAATTAAAGTCAGCGCTGGGGATTGGAGTTCATTCGTTCCCCGGGGGAATCAACTTAGCCAATTTTATCTTTTAATTACGAAATACTTAAGGTCTTGGTTTTTTTTTTGTTTGATGTGGATAATGCGTTACTCGGAGAAGGGAAAATCCTTGTCTGAAAGTGTGGAATCTTTGGCAAACCTCGGGATTTTTCAATGTTATTGGTTACCTGGATTAAACCAGTTTGTTGCGGTTGCTCCAGTGTGTGACGATCAGTAAAGATTAGGTAAATGTTTTTGTGTAGTAGCTACTAGAGATGGAAGAATCCTCTCACATCCATTTCTTGGATTGTCTCTGATGTTAACCCCAAAATCCGCTTCACAGTGTAAAATCTGCAAATGGATTTTTTTTTTTTTAAAGC
The DNA here is from genome assembly GCF_040206685.1 of Ascaphus truei. NCBI lineage: Eukaryota > Metazoa > Chordata > Amphibia > Anura > Ascaphidae > Ascaphus > Ascaphus truei. Next base: position 23,307,037 of record NC_134491.1, on the reverse strand, counting down.
TACTGTTCAAGAAATATCCTACACGTATGTTTTTAAATAAATCAGTTCTGTATTATGAGAAAATACTTGTAGCATTTAAAATTAAAAAAAAAAAAAATTTTAAGATATTTTTTTAACGTAACAAGCATTTTTGTTCCTATATCAACCATATACAAAGTCATCCCCTTCCCCTGCTGAAGCAGCATCACCTTTTTGACCCAAGATACATTTAGTGAACCCCCAGCCGAATTTCAGCGATCGATTACAAGGGAAGGGATCGGACAGCAGCTTTGCCAATCACTTGTCAGTGTGTAGATTGTATTGTGCACATACAGTATTGAATTAAATATATATATTTTTTAAAAGGACAGCTTGAACGGAAACTTTAATCTGCGCGTATTCATCAAAATCCGCCGTTGGATACAATCCATTGAAGGATTTGTAGAATCCAGTCCATGGATCCGGCAACCCGTTGTTGGATTCTTATCAATCCACCAATGAATTGCTGAATCCGCGGATTGGATTTTACAAATCCGTCCACTGGTTGGCGGAATCCGCGGAGTGTATTGGTAATAATAAAAAATCTACAAAACGCGATTCGCCCTTTTTAACATTGATCCGGGGCCAAAGGAACCGGCAGATTCGCTGCGGATCCAAATATGCATAAAAAATGTGCCCACCTCTAGTAGCTACGTACATTATATACGAGTTTTTGGACGTTTAGTGCATACAACTATAGTTAGAAGAGCAGTCTGGGGACGTGTGTAACAAACTGCATGAGACTGTGGCTGTGAGGTTGGGAAATGGATTTGTTTGTGAAATGATTATTGTAAATCTTTTTCCAACTAGTTACCAACTCTGGCCCAGAGATTAATTTCAATAATTACAACTAGTGTCATAAAGTCAACTTGAAAGGGGCAGTTGATGCCCAGGACATGGTTACAGCCAACGGTTCATGTCTACACTTGTTGTTTTAATGTTTTACGTCACTTCATGCCAATCCCGATGAGTCAAGGGCAAATCTGGCAGCAGTTATAGTGTTTCCTTACAATACTCATTGATTTGCCTCTGAAGGACAGATTATTTATCATCCCAGTGGTCAGTCTCAGTCCATTCGGGGTGAAACCCTGTGTGCTTTTCTATTACCTGCAGTACTCGTGTGTGTGCATGACAGAGTGAATCATGCTGGTGTGATGTGACATTCCTAATACAGTATGTGTAGGCAAGGTGCCCAGGGCTGGTATGAATCATCACAACAAATGAGTCTGGTTTCAAATTTCCACAGGTTGAATGAATATATATTTACTGTAACTATAAGAAGTTTATTTAAAAAAATGCCTATTTTAATATAGCCGTTTGCTTTAGTTACTGTACTGAAGGATTGCTAATGCTAATATATATATATATATATATATATATACACCTAAAAATTCTTGTTTTGAAAACTGTTATTAAATGCACTTATGTACATATTTAAAGAGGCAATCCAAGCAGCTTTAAAAAAAAAAAAATCTTTTTTTTGTTTAAATATATGTAGCCTATGATTACTTTTGTTTTTAAACTAATTGTCACGGTCGGGGCAGCCAGCCTCACATAATAAAGCTGAAGCCCGGCTGACTGCCCTGAGACCGTGTGTAATGGCCGTCTCTGTGAGGCTCATTTGGCCTGAATGTCCTGTATATGTTTGGTGTAACCTCTTCCAGAAAAGAGCTAATCACTGTGTGATATCTGGAAGAGGGAAAACTGTGTGTCTTGGGGACTGGGGAATGTATAAAAGCACTTTATTCGTTGTGTCAGTGCTGTCCCCACACAGTAAGCAATCCAGTATGTGATTTGTGTTGTCAGCATTTCTCTGCGTGCAGACCCAGTAATTCACTTAGCTGGGCTGGAGGTAGAGAAATGCCGGGTCGTGACAAAGGCTGGGAGCGGCTAAGTACCAGGACAATGGTGAGCGCGGAAGGGCTGATAATTAGGTCCGGAGACGGGCTGTGAGCGGGGCAGAGCCTTTGTTCCTCCGAGACGCTGCGGCGCCTACCCAGCGGGAGGTATGGGGCTGGCTAAGGGAACCGTTGCCAGGACTCAGTCCCGTGATCGATCAGCAAAGATCTTGCTTCCCGGGGTTCACTTAATGGCTGCATTTCAGTTTCAATCAATCCTTAAGTCAGTGTAACTCAGCAGCTACAATGTATTCTTATATCACTAAGGTAACATTATCTATTGTTACAGTTTGCAGCTCACACTGCTGGGAATATTGGCAACAAATGATCCCAAACAGGAAAGAGTTACAAAGATCTTGCACTGCTGGGGAGGTGGGCTAAAACCTGATATAGAAAACAAAGCATGCTCAGTATATTAAAACTCATTTAAATGGCATAAAAAGTTGACTTTGGAAATAAAAACGGTAGTAAATATTATCTAATACTACAGAACTGATTTATAAAAAAAAAAAAAAACACATGCAAGATATTGCTTGAATTGCTCCTTTAATGCTTCATGAGTGTGAAATGGAAATCGGAAAGCCCTTGAGAGTAATAGTCCAGTGCAGGGGTGGCCACCTCCAGTCCTCAAAGGCCACCAACAGGTCAAGATATCCCTGCTTCAGCACAGGTGGATCAATCCGTAGTTCCATCAGAATGACTGCGGCGGCGTCTTCACGCCCAGTCCACCCCGGAAGGTCATGGTTCCACCTTGCGACAGACCCCTTTTCATGGTCTCCCCCATGTGAGTGTTACCCCCCACTGGGAGACTGTGGGAAAGGGGGGGGAAAACGTGTGCCATGGGAGTTGGCAGGTGGTACGTGCTTTGAAGGGCAATTTCAACTCCTTTTCGTCTATTTGTCCCTAAGCAATAAAATATATATTCGGAGCTGCACATTATTACTGCTGTATTAGATGGGGTTTTAGCATCCCCCAAAAGAGCTAGTTTTATTTTGAATGTGCAGTTCCTGCCACAAATCTCTTGAGATCAGTGTGATGTCCTCAGATTACCAACCTTATTTTTTTTTAAATGTCCTCGCTGACTTGATATGAATTTACATTTAAAAATGCTGTAAGCCGTTGTTCCCGGGACAGTCTCTGCTGTATATTCTCACTTGTTCCAGCCTAGCTGGCAGCACAGAGCAATTTTCACAATGGGACAATTTGCCGCAGCCAACTCACCGCCAAGGTAAGTTATTAAGGGGTTAACCTTAGGGGTCTCAGGGTAGGGGTTTAGGGTAAGGGGTTAAGGTTATGGGGTTAAGGCTAGGGGTTTTAGGGTACGGGGTTAAGGTTCGGAGTTTTAGGGTAAGGGGTTAACGGGTTAGGGTAAGGACTTAACGTTAGGGGCTCTTAGGGTAATGGGTGAGGTTAGGGGGTTACCTTCGCGGCGAGACGGCCGGCGGTGAGCTTCCCCCGGTGGCTGATCAGCGTGGCGAGACTGCTGCAGCAAGTTGTCCTAGGCCGGCAGTTTTCCATGCTGGCGTTAAAGAGATTTATCAGTAAAACTGTCTTATCCTGAGCTTTTCCAGCCCTGTCCAGTCTCATGCCGTTTGTTGCATTGGTGTTCTGTGTCACGGGAGCATGCGGTGAATCTCACGGTGCTGGCGGACCCCGAGACACAGTCCTAATCCTGCCTTCATACTGTGTGTCATAACCCTGACACCAGTCTCCTCCCACATCAAAGACCCCATCCATGATGTCACAGACCCCCCATCCACGATGTCACACCGACCCCCATCCATGATGTCGCACAGACCCCCATCCATGATGTCACAAATCCCATCCATGATGTCACAGACCATGTCCCCCTGGCAGACTCCCCTCCCGCAGGCATGGGTCCCCTGCTCCTGAGGTGAAGAAAGACTTACACAAATCTCACATGAGGCCCAGTCTCACACTCCGGAGTTGGGGACCCTCAATACTGTATCTGTGTTTTCCTTACGAGAGTCTTTGACGTCCAGTAATGTGACAATGTGAGAGGGGCTTGGCAGCCATGAAAACTCTGTCTTGGCTCTGTTTAAAAAATAAATATATGATTTCCAATTATTTGCAAAAACAGATTAATTATAGTTCAAATCACAAGCGTAGTGATGTGTGAATATATTCTACGTTTCTTCGCAAAATGTTTCACACATTTCTCTTACATTTTGAATTTTTTCAAAATGTTGACATGTTCGCCAATTTTGCTAGCATTTGGCAAAAATCCAAGTACTTAAAGGATCATGTGACCTGCAGATTGAATTGTAATGCTTGGGAAACTTGTTTAGGCAAACTCTGGCATCTTTACGAAATTTTTATGCACATTTTTTTCACTGAATTTTGCCTGGTTGCCAAACTTTAGTGACAAATGTTGCACAAATTTACAGAATCCAGTAATGATAAAGAAAACTCACATTCACATATTCCAGACAGGTTCCCAAACCTACCCTACCCCAGTCACCCAGCATACAGTGCTTTAACGGCAGCCAGGAATTCTGGGTAATGACGTGCAAATGAGCGTACAGTGCATCACTTCCTGTTTCTCACGCACTTTAACTTCATCCCTAAGAGACTAGGTTACAGCATTGCTAGGATCGCAGAACATTACGGATGCCTTTCTTATAGATACTGGCAATACTGTTACTTTGTTAGAGAGGGAATCAGTTTGCCCAATTTCTTCAGTATTGTGAGGATTGATCTCGACCAAAACCCCATGTAATGATGGCAAATTCCTGGGGTAATACCCTACAGACAGGTGTAGGATAAAACCGTTTTATGTACAGTATGCCATCCCAACGACTAAGATACTCAACACCTTTCTGTACTGTAGGTACAAGGAAGGGCTGTCTGCGTTCTTCACACTATTTATATGTCTTTCAAAGGATACAAACAGGGAAAGTTAAAGTGCTGAATATTTTAACCCCTTCGCTGCCAGTGGGACCAGCCACACATGGTAGAGCTATATAATAACAGTGGCCCCCAGCAGTGGAAGGGTTAAAGCAGCAAAACATGTGACATCGTATGTTTTTTTTAAAATAAATCAGTTCTGTAGTATTATAATATTGATTGTTTTTTTTTGTTTTTTTTAATTCGACAATTACATTTTTAATGAGTTTTAATATACTGAACATCTGATGATTTCTATAGCTGTTTTTATCCCACTTCCCCAGCAGTGCAAGATCTTTGCAACACTTTCCTGTTTGTGAACAATTGTTGCCAATGTTCCCAGCAGTTTGAACTGCAAACTGTAACAATAGTCAATGTTACATTAGTAATATCGGGATACATTGTAGCTGCTGAGTTACACTGGCTGAAGGATCGATTGAAATGGGATGGCGGCCATTATGTTAGGCACACAATCAGAATTTTTACAGATTTATAACAGGAACACCAAACGATTGCCAGCTTACAGTTGGTAAGAATGTAGAATGATACATTGTCACATGCTTCACATGTACAAATAAGGACAAAATAGGGGGAAGTATTAGTGCTGCTTGAAAGAGCACACATTTATTTCCTTGAAACATTAGCTTGCTGTCCCAACGCACATACCTCTTCTACCGGTCTCCCCATGTAAAGAAGAACTGTCCATATATGTTGATGTGAATGTTTGCTTCATAGCTGAACCGTCCAATGCTACAGTATATCTTCTACTATTAAACTTAGGAGACAGGTGCTTACACATCTGTCACTCAGATTGTGTAACGCTGGGTGCCCATATTAGGAGAGCTGCATTCTTGCTCTGCAAGTAATTCACGTCGCTCCTTCCTTTACCGACCTGCAAGTCGTAGCTTGATTTCCCATATATGCTCGGCTTTTTTTTTTGGAAAGCGCTAGAATCTTAACCCAAAAACCACAGGCGTACAACTTTTTTTTCCGCTTCTCAGGCTTTCGTGGTTCGTAAGCCGCAGGTGTGGATTCCGTCGTCTTTTCAGAATTAAGCCGGACTTTTCCATGCGTGTGGACAGTGTGTATGTTTTAAGGACACACACTTCAGCATCGACCAATGGACAGGTAAGAGCATGTGGCTACATTCAAAAAGGGCTTGTCTGCTACTGTATGCTGAACAGCTTGCTACAGTATAGTTCACTGCCATTGCACAATACTTTTCTTCACGTGCAGTGAAAGCGAGTAGGATTGTTCAGGTAGCATTTTCAGTACTGTAGCCTAGCAAGAAGACTCATGGAGATAATATTCTGACAGTAGAGTCGCAATCGTGTTTGACATGGACTAATTTCACTTTTCCAGAAATCCCAACCTGTATAAAAGGTAAGAACATTATATATCATGTCTCGTTTACCAATTCCTCCAAGTATCCACTTTGAAACTTGGAAGTGTTGAGGTGCTCTTTGCAAGGCGTCATTTGCTCGATTCATTATTTCACACCAATAAACAGTCGAGTGTCGAATAATTCACGTTGTCTGAGGCAACTAAAATATCGACGTTACTAAAAATATATGGGAGTCTCTATGGAAAAATGCATTAGTTATACTCAAGTTATACAGAGCATCAGATCTATCTGTACTAATGGCATTATTGTCCCTTTGGGGTTTCACCAAAGCAACGATTATATGTAGCGTGTTTACTGAAAGCGATAAATAGTAGGAAAACAGACAGGCCAAACTAATTAATGTGATTTATCAAAATTAAATGGCAGTTTGCAGCTATTTTTTATTAGTGAACAGATTATTGGATTTGTAAGTTTTTTTTATTTTGTTACAAGGGATTTATATACATGAACAAATAGAAATATGTTATTGCCTTTGCTAGTCAACTGTTTTAATTATTAAGGGTCTATTACTAAGCTGGCTGTTAATTAATATCATCCTAACAAATGGTATTGTGATATACTAACGACACAACTCTGCAGTATCCTGCAGACCCACACAGCTCACAACTCTTGCATACATTTAGTTTGCAAAGCAGCATTTAGGGCCAGTTTTCAATAGATCCTGTTTGCAATGTTGAGCTGCTGGCTGCAGACCCATCAGAATGTGCACTATTTTTAGACATGGCATTAACATTCACAGCACAAGACAGATCCCCTTTGATAAATCTTTCTCATAAATGAATTTCCAGTCTAACAATTGCGTCCGAGATGCTGCAAGTCATTAGGGATTCCAGGCAGACAGAACAATTTTGTATGGTAGAGCATCACCGAATTACTGAAGGGGCAATTAATAGTAGTGACTTGTAGTTTATTTTTAGCAGAAAACCGAGTAAAACATAAAGTAAATAATGCATTATTGTGTTGCCTATAGCAGAAACATATGTCGGGTAAATCGCCTTTTTATTTACCCATTATTATTATATGTAGCGTGGACAGAATTCTGGAGACATACTGTAATTGTAGGAACTAGTCATCCCAAACAAATGCATGCTATTATAATAATAATGTTTGTGGGGGCAGGGACTAGGGGTGCGGGGGTGTTTGTGGGGGCTGGGACTATGGGTGCGGGGGTGCTGCAGCACCCAGGGTTTATACATTTTTTATTTGTTTGTTTGCCTTGAAAACATAGCAAGAGTTTATTGAACTTGAAGTTATTTAACAAATCCTTTTTCTGTAACAAGAATGTTTATCTGAGAGATTGCAAGTACTGCGGGTTATACATTTTGACAGTATGAAAATGTATGTATGTTGCTGATTTTGTATGTACTGCTGTTCCCATGGAAGTCTAGAGGGGATGGGGCTCTGGAAGGCAACCGCGTTCGTAAGTTTTCTTATAATGAATGTTTGCTACAATAAATAATAATGCACATAATGCAATATGAACAGCACCTCTAAGAGAGATCTATTGGACTTGATTTATTAAGCATTCTTCTTCAGTAAGGCTTGTTCTATAGTAGGTGCGGGTACGCGTGCGAACGCGCGTGCACGTGACGCACACGTTTTGTGTGTACAGTGCATGCTGCCGGGAGCGACAGGTTTGCACTGTGTGTGTGTGTGTGTACGTGTGTGTGTATATTTATATGTAGATTGTGTGTTATTAATTTATTATATATATTTTTTTAAAAAGACACGTTGTGTAAAATAAGAATAAATGCTTTATTAACATTGTGCACGCACACATTCATACACACCCACACACACATACATACACACATACATACATTACAGCGGCGGTAGCGGCGCGAATACTTACTTTTCTGAGTCTTCCCCGCTATCGCCCGGCGCCACGCTCACTGCCGTGCGCGCGTGCGGCCCTAGCATACAATGGCCGGCTAACCACAGCCAACTGTAACTGCCGCGCGCTCCCCCCCCCACTATATTACGGGCCTACGGCACATTCCGGAGCTGGGAGATAACATCACCCATTCAAGTCAATTTGTTATAATGTGTCTTCATGTGCCAGAAGAGGCCTGCTTAATAAATACTGGCCATTAATAACAGTACCAGACAGTCCTGTGTGACTATTGCCATGTTGTTGTTTTTTGACAGCTGAATGTGCTTTACACGGCAGATGGGTTGACCAGGATTTAATAGTGGAGATGGGTGAAGCCAGTCCAAATCCGTTTCCCAAACTTTTCAGAATTTGCAAATTCAAAATCCGTCCCGCGGTGTCAAATCCGCCGACGGATCGTTGCGGTTTCAATCCGCGCGGATTAATCCAAAACCGCCAACGGGATCCAACCTGCCGGAGGATTTTAACAATCCAATCCGCGGATCAGATTATTTAAATCCCGTCAGGGGGATTGCGAAATCCGCGAATGGAATGCCGGTGTTAAAAATAAATAAATACGCCAAAGGCAAATCGCCATTTTTGAGACTGATCCTCTGAAATCCTCGGACCCAAGGAACCGGACATTCCACGGCGGGTCCAAATCAGCCGCAAAAAATCACCCATCTAGTAGAACACAATAATGCAGACCACTGATTCTGAACTATTTGTAAGTAGAAAAGTACATATAATATACATGTGTATAAATGATGGTCTAGAAACTAGTCCTACTTCAATGCTTCCTTGCTGCCCCTCCATTGGTCTAACCTCTTGGTAATAACTCTTTTTCATGTTCCCTACAACTCAAGATAACTTTTCTTTGTGGCAAATTCACACTTAATGAAAACAATAAAAATTGCGTTATAAACTGGTGAAAAGTTTAATGCAGCATCAATTCTCATTACTAAGCTCATTTTCTGCAAAGACGCTGATACGACTAATATTTGAATAGTCCCATTTTCAGTGAAATCGGCGATGTGCATCCATTAAAATAAATAGCCTTGCAAGCAATTTCAGGAATACAATATAACTGTGAATTAATGAACAAACAACCAACCATTAAAGATATCAACTTTTACATATAAAATGAAGAACGGCTTTGAACGGAAACGTTTTCAGTGTAAGTCTGAGCCACACGGAATTTGCCCAGTTTAACTGCACAGGTTTTTTTTGCCATTGTTCTTTATTTTTCCAAGTTTAATAGAGTTGTAGTGGATTTTAATCAACAGGTTGTTTAGATCAGTGTTTTAAAACCAGGGTTCCCTGGGTATCCCTAAACGGTTTACTGTAATTTTCAGGTCATTTTAAAATTGTACCAAATATGGAAGAATTTACAATGCCTCTGATCTCAGACGCGCTATTAGAGAGGGTTGGGGTTCCTTACAATGCCTCTGATCTCAGACGCGGTATTAGAGAGGGTTGGGGTTCCTTATTGCATCTGATCTCAGACGCGCTATTAGAGAGGGTTGGGGTTCCTTATTGCATCTGATCTCAGACACGCTAGTAAAGAGGGTTGGGGTTCCTTATAATGCATCTGATCTCAGACGCGCTAGTAGAGAGGGTTGGGGTTCCTTATAATGCATCTGATTTCAGATGCGCTAGTAGAGAGGGTTGGAGTTCCTCAGAATTTCATATAGGGTACCTTAACCAAAAAAAGGTTGGAAACCACTGGTTTAAATCAAATAATTTTGTGCAAAAAGTTATATTTTTTAAAAGAGTGGTCACAAAACCTATTTTGTCTGTTACAGGAAAATGTCCCATGTCAGCAACCACTAACTCTTTATATATATATATATATATATATATATATATATATATATATATATATATATATATATATATTGTTGGCATCTTGGTTTGAGTTACATATTGCAATGCCTTTAATGTGAGTTCTGTGCGTGTGTTCCCCTTGCCTCCGTCCTTTCTCACAGCAAGCAGAGGCTTAGGGGTAAGTTCTATGTAGCCCGAAGCGGACGTTTACGCACGAAACTCAGCATTGACTTCAATGGCGATTTTAATCTGAAAATGGCCCAAGCGGCTGCTTTGAAGTATGTAGAATTATCCCCTTAGAAGTCCCAGGAGTGTGGAGTATCGCTTCGCAAAACCTTTTGCACCAGTCTGGAGACCCCCTGTGTGGGGAAGAACTACAGCTCTAGGGATCTCTAGTTCAGAATCCAGACTTAAGGCTCCAAGGGGATTAGCCACGGGGTAGTGGAAGCTGTTAAATCACATAAAATAATTTGAGTTAATGGCTATTGTTGTCACTTTGTGACTATCCCTAATAATTTATCTCCATCACATTTGCTAGCATGTGTCTGCATGCACATGCCAATCAAATATTACAATGGAGTAATGTATTTCTGCATTAAGAGAGACACTTCTAAAGGGGCACCACTTTCGCAGGAACCATGTAAGAATGCAGCCCAAGTAAAGCTGTCACATCGACATTGTTTTTAGATTTGAGCAAGGTAATGGTGGAACACGCTATGTTTTCCGGTGGTGTTTGACAGGGCAGTGTGGCGATGGGTTCAGCCACTTTGTCTTTATGGACAAAGATTTTAATCAACAGGTTGTTTAGATCAGTGTTTTAAAACCAGGGTTCCCTGGGTATCCCTAAACGGTTTACTGTAATTTTCAGGTCATTTTAAAATTGTACCAAATATGGAAGAATTTACAATGCCTCTGATCTCAGACGCGCTATTAGAGAGGGTTGGGGTTCCTTACAATGCCTCTGATCTCAGACGCGGTATTAGAGAGGGTTGGGGTTCCTTATTGCATCTGATCTCAGACGCGCTATTAGAGAGGGTTGGGGTTCCTTATTGCATCTGATCTCAGACACGCTAGTAAAGAGGGTTGGGGTTCCTTATAATGCATCTGATCTCAGACGCGCTAGTAGAGAGGGTTGGGGTTCCTTATAATGCATCTGATTTCAGATGCGCTAGTAGAGAGGGTTGGGGTTCCTCAGAATTTCATATAGGGTACCTTAACCAAAAAAAGGTTGGAAACCACTGGTTTAAATCAAATAATTTTGTGCAAAAAGTTATATTTTTTAAAAGAGTGGTCACAAAACCTATTTTGTCTGTTACAGGAAAATGTCCCATGTCAGCAACCACTAACTCTTTATATATATATATATATATATATATATTGTTGGCATCTTGGTTTGAGTTACATATTGCAATGCCTTTAATGTGAGTAATTGTTTTTAGATTTGAGCAAGGTAATGGTGGAACACGCTATGTTTTCCGGTGGTGTTTGACAGGGCAGTGTGGCGATGGGTTCAGCCACTTTGTCTTTATGGAACTTATGTTGTTAAAGTTGCGTCCTACTTCCTCTATATCAGAGTTGTTCCACTGGTGGCCCTAACAAGGCCCTGGGAATCTCGGTCCTTGGTCATTTCATATCAGTTGCTTAACCCAGGGGTGCTCAACTTCAGTCCTCAAGCCCCCCCTATAGGTCAGGATTTCAGAATAGCCCAGCATCAGGACAGGTGGCTCAATCAGAGGCATAGTCGAAGACTGAGACACCTGTGCTGAAGCAGGGACTGATTGAGCCACCTGTGCTGAAGCTGGGATGTCCTGAAAACCTCACCTGTTCGGGGTACTTTGAGACTAGAGTTGAGCTCCCCCTGGCTTAAGTATCGAAGTACAGTTCTTCACACTGAAACTCACTTATAATTGAAGTTAATGCATACATCTATGGAACACATGTTATAAATACTAATACAATGTTTCAATCTAATCATTTGTCATGAATCACATTAAATAAGAATAGGCTTGTGGCCCTCCCGCTCCTAAACCTTTTCTGGCTCGGCCCCTTTGGAAAACGACTCGATATTGTGATTGTGCCGTGCTGGTGGACTTAGGAACGATTAAGAAACGGCTTAGTGATGTTTGCACGCCAGCAACGTCTGTAGCCGCCTGACGCTTGATGTCAGGAGTTGAGATGGGCAACGCTTTTGCCCAAGGTCGGGAACTAGGCAAAATTTGACCTTTTCGTTGGCGGGAAAAAAAATACGACCGTGTCAGAATTTGCAAGCTGTTTTTTGCCAAGAATGATGTCCTAGTGAACGGCAATTTCTCTTCGTATGCTAATTTACAAATGTCTCTAAAATTGCTAGATTCACGTGCACTATTCTCTACAATCTCTAGATTCCAGGAATGTTGAGGTCACCAATAAATGACACACCACGTTTCTCTCAATGGTTGCTGGTATGTCACTGAAAGTTTACCAATTCGGCAACATTATCATCCCTGTAGGGCTTGTAAAAAGTGTTAAAAATGTCAATTTAAAAAAGGATGTAAAATTAGGGGGAAAAGCACTAGAAATGTCACAACTGCATTTTGGGATTCAGTAGATTTTCATATATTAATCAGGAGTATAGAGTGAGAATGTGTTGTAGCAATTATAGTAGGTTAAGAGTTTGTGTTCTGTGTGTAATTTATTTCCAATTAGAAATAGAAAAATATAGTCATTTACACATTTACAAAGAAAAATAATAGTCTATCTGTGAAGAGGAGTCATTTTGTTGTTTTAATGATTTCTCAGCAATAAAGATAGCTTTGTAAAGAACTCACTTTGCAGGCCGTATACCAAGGCATTTACTGTGTATACATTGGATATGGTAGCATGTTTACTGTATTTATAGTTGTTTACTATAAAACATCTGGGGGTGGGGGGGGTGAAGACAGTGCATTAAATTAAAAGATGTTAAAAAAACACAAAGATGCAGAAACTGAATCCAAGTCATCTGTTATTCTTAAACAAGTCATATATTTCATGAAGAAGACTTGTAACATTAACAAGGGAAGGGATTTCTGCATTGAAGTGAGATAACTGTATGTGTCAATTTATAACATACTAGCTTTTGGACCCCGCAGCCCCCCCCCCCCCCCTCCCGCTGGTACATCTTACCCCGCTGCCGCCACATCTCCCCGCCCCCGCTCCCCCCTGCTTCCGGCACATCTCCCCGCCCCCCCTCCCTCCCCGCTGCCGGCACATCTCCCCGCCCCCCCTCCCTCCCCGCTGCCGGCACATCTCCCCGCCCCCCCTCCCTCCCCGCTGCCGCCACATCTCCCTGCCCCCCCTCCCTCCCTGCTGCCGGCACATCTCCCCGTCCCCTCTTGCCCCCCCCCCCCGCTGCCGGCACATCTCCCCGTCCCCTCTTGCCCCCCCCCCCGCTTCCAGCACATCTCCCCGCACTGGTTTAGGCTGCGGCCACGCTGCCGCTGAGCTCGCTCATGCTTGACGTCACCAGCTCTCCAAGCATGAGCGATCGGCTGTCCTGCAATTTCTTTAGAGCAGGAGCGGGGGGCGTGTCATTGGCTGGGGGGGCGTGTCATTGGCTGGATAGGGGCTGTCTGTGCATGTGTGTGTGTCTGTGTGTGTGTTTGTGTGTGTGTCTGTCTGTCTCTGTGTGTCTGTGTGTGTGTCTCTGTGTGTGTGTGTCTCTTTGTGTGTCTCTTTGTGTGTGTGTGTGTGTGTGTGTGTCTCTCTGTGTCTCCATTTTCCCTCTACAACCTTCCCTCCACTCTCTCCCCCCCCCCATTGCTCTCTCTCTCCCCCCATTGCTCTCTCTCTCCCCCCATTGCTCTCTCCCACCCCCTCCCCCTCTCTCCTTCTCTCCCTTCCCCTCTCTCTTTCTCTATCCCTCTTCTCTCCTTTCTCCCCCTCCCACTCCGTGTCCCCCTCCCACTCCATTCCCCCCTCACTCTGTTCTCCCCCACTCTGTTTTCTCCCGCCTCCCTCACTCCATTTTCTCCCCCCTCCCTCGCTCACTCCGGTTTCTCCCCCCTCCCACCCTCCCCCACTCCATTTCTCCCCCCTCCCACCCTCCCCCACTCCATTTCTCCCCCCTCACTCACTCTGTTTTCTCCCCCCTCCCTCACTCACTCCTTTTTCTCACCCCCCTCACTCACTCTGTTTTCTCCCCCACTCACTCACTCACTCTGTTTCTCCCCCCCACTCACTCTGTTTTCTCACCCCACTCTGTTTTCTCCCCCATCCCTCACTCATTTCGTTTTCTCCCCCTCTCACTCTGTTTTCTCCCCCCACTCACTTCATTTTCTCCACAACTACTCACTCTGCCCCCCACTCACTCCATTTCCCCCCACTCACTCCGTTTTCTCCCCCACACTCAGTTTTCTCCCCCCCACTCAGTCCATTTTCTCCCCCTCTCACTCTGTGTTCTCCCCCCTCACTCACTCAATTTTCTCCCCCCCCACTCACTCTGTTTTCTGCCCCCCCACTCACTCCATTTTCTGCCCCCCCCACTTACTCCGTTTTCTCCCCCCCACTCTGTTTTCTCCCCCCACTCCGTTTTCTCTCCCCCACTCACTCCGTTTTCTCCTCTCCCACTCACTCCGTTTTCTCCCCCCTTACTCAGTTTTCTCCCCCCGCTCACTCTGTTTTCTCCCCCCACTCAGTTTTCCCCCCACTCTATTTTCTCCCCCCCACTCACTCTTTTTTTCTCCCCCCCACTCACTCCGTTTTCTCCACCCCACTCACTCCGTTCCCCCTCATTCCATTTTCTCCCCCCCACTCACTCACTCAATTTTCTCCCCCCTCACTCTGTTTTCTCCCCCCCGCTCACTCAGTTTTCTCCCTGCACTCACTCCGTTTTCTCCCCCCCACTCACTCCGTTTTCTCCCCCCCACTCACTCTGTTTCCCCCCACTCACTCTGTTTTCTCCCCCAATCACTCCGTTCCCCCTCACTCTGTTTTCTCCCCCCCACTCACTCCGCTTTCTCCCCCACCACTCACTCTGTTGTCTCCTCCTCCACTCACTCCAGTTTCTTCCCCCCCTCACTCACTCCGTTTCCCCCCTCACTCACTCCATTTTCTTCCCCCCTCACTCCGTTTTCTCTCCCCCCCACTCACTCCGTTTTCTTCCCCCCCTCACTCCATTTTTTCTCCCCCCCTCTTTCTGGTTTCAGCCCCCCCCCTGGCACATCTCACATCAGACACACACAGCACCGAAGCAGGCACAAACACGCCCCCTCCCTTAGCAGCCACACCCCCTCCCTTAGTAGCCACGCCCCACGCTACCACACCCCTGCTGTAAGAGATTTGCTGGACATTAGAATGTCCATAATTTGGGAGGTGAGTCACATTGGAAGCTCAAAATAGTTGCGTTGACCTACAAATCCGCAGCAGAATGTCCAGTGAAAGTTTTGTTGTGCTACGTGGTGCCATTTGTGAGATTTCGATGCTTCTGACATACAAACAAACGGAAAACGGAATCCAACTTAGAATTTATAACATATATCGATACATTGTCTCTATATTTGTGCATGCAAGCAGCAAAACATCTTGCACTAATTCTTTTTTTGTTTGTTATAGGATTGAAGTAAGGGGTCTCCAGTGCTGGACCCCATTAATTTCAGCTCTGCGGTCCCCCTGCTCCCAGAGATACTTACCTCCGTAGGGGGTGCCGGCATCTGTGGAGTTTAAATGTCCATGTCACGCGGGCCAACAGGAAGCCACAAGGAATGATGTCACGACTTCCTATTGGCCTGCGTGACATTTAAACGCCGCCATTTCATTAGGCACACAAGTTCCCTGGCTGCAGAGACACCAGCACCCCCTACAGAGGTAGGTATCTCTGGAAGCAGGGGGTCCCCAGAGCTGAAATGAATGGGGTCTAGCTCCGGAGACCCCCTGCTTCAATCCTTGAACAAAAACAAACAAACAAAAGATGTAAAGCAGGGTGTTTTGCTGCTTTAAATGGGTCCAGAGCTGATGTTAACATTGTATAACTAAGAACTTCAGTTATTTCAAGTACAGGTAGTCCTCGCTATCCAACGTTTCACTTTACAACGAATGGCATATACAACGCTTTACAATGCAACCCTATGGGCCATTTTTCGATGCCGGAATGCAATATCCGACGCCAGAATGCGTTATCCGACGCCTGAATGCGTTATCCAACGCCTGAATGCGTTATCCAACGCTCACCGTCACTGATTAACATGGGACTCACTTTACAACGGTTTCACAATCCAACGCCACTTCCAGAACGGATTCCGTTGGATAACCTCGGGCTGCCTGTAACTATGGGAAAGTTTCTAACCTTTGATAGAGAGGATGATGTTTGGAGTACATAGATTGTTGTAATTCTGCATGGCATTAATATAGTCACACACCATTCTACTCTGTTAAACATTACTGCAAACTTGGATGTTAAATGCACTGCAAACTTGTTACTCACAGAGATGTACAACAATCAGCGTTGAGCCTAAAGGTCTCTTTTTGCCATTAGGGAATGCCTTTTTAATTGTATAAAAACATAAAAGAGAAAACATTCCATTCATTAAACATATCTGTCGTGTGAGATAAATTAAAAGTGGCAAGCACACAGAGAACAAGTCTGAACAGCCAACATTTTGCTTAATGTGGTAATTAAATGTTTGTGCAGGAATTAAGAGTTAAATATTGACTAATGAATAAATGTGTGTTTATGATGTTACACCTAAGTTAAAATACCAGCTATTTTATATAAGGAGTATTTTATGCTACTATTCCCCACATTCTGCTGTGGATCTGTCTTCCCATTGTGTGGGAGGATTTCAGCGCCATTCATTTGAATAGAGCTAAAATTGTCCAGAGTAACAGGGGAAGACTTCTTCACATATTATGAAATAGTGGCTATGTCCCATACTAGGGTTGCCAAGTGTCCAGTATTGAACTGTTCTGTATTTGGAAACTCTGTCCAGTAAAAAATACCTATTACCTCTCTGGACTTACTGACCTGACCGGCTTGGGGAAAGTGGGATTTCCCTGAGCGGGGAGAGAGCAGGGCTGTTGCTAGGGGGCTGGGCAGCTTCCTCCATCCTGATTGGCTGATGCTGGGTAATGCAGCCAATCAGGAGGAGGTGTCAGGAGCCAGGGGGTGGGGCCAAGGAGAGGAGGAAACAACATGGAGGTGTGGGGTATGTGCGTCTCGAGCGCATTGCACCTTTCACCATTGTGTCCAGTATTTTTGGAGAAGCCACCTGGCAACCCTAGTCCCTTCACCAGGTGTCCTGTAGGTTAAATAAAGTGCCCACTAATCCTTAGGCAACTGGTACTGCCTGTACAGTAGGTATCCACATCTTAGTCCGGGGTGTAGTCTGGACAGGCTGGACTCCTGCCGGGTGTTGACGTATCTCTGTGGATCCTGGCAAGCTCCAGCTGGTATTTCCTCTCTGCAGCCACAAGCGCTGCTGTTTCATGCTCTGCTTGCTTCTCACTTTGCTGGAGAATGGGTTGAAGCCGCATCGCAGTGTATGCTTATCCCTGATGCTTTAGAGTAGTTTTCATGTAAGCATTTTAGGCTTGTATGATAGCAGTTGCTTGCGCGCATGCACGATGCTGCGCGTGCACCTGGGACGTGCATTTTGCGCCTATCGGCCCAAGGCTGACGCGCACGACTAGGATCCGTGGCCAAAACGTCACAAGAGTAGGCCTCACTGTGATTGGCTCACAGTGTCACGTGGCACGGCAGCCGCTCGAAAATACACATTTCTTTGTATTTCCACATAGCTGCCGCGCCAACGCTGTCTGCCGTGCGGCATCTGCACTGGATATACAGTCATAGGGAGACAGGTATTTTTCATTGCCGAGCGCACACGCACTTCGTATAATAGAAGCCCAACGAGTTGAATCCCTTGGATGATTTCTATGATTAAGCCACTCTCCGCCCCACTGCTTTGCTCATCCTGGCGCACGTGGGCATTCTTGTCACCATTAGTGCTTGTATCAACTGCTCCTTAGTTCTCCCCGGTGTAAGAATGCCCCTCTCCTCATACTGAGCCATCAAGGATTTGCTCTGGTGTTTGTACATTGCATCAATTTAAATCTTCTTCAAATGAAGAGACAGACAGCACTCCATAGGACTTGTAGAAAAATCGCAATTTATTGAAGTGAAATCAATGTTTCGGTCCCCAACTTGGACCTATGTATGTCTATATTTGTATAGCGCCATTAATGTACATAGCGCTTCACAGCAGTAATACCCTATTTCCTCAATTCTAAGACGCACCTTTTTTTCGATTTTCACATGTCTGAAATCGGGGTGCGTCTTAGAATCGATGTATTGCTGATGATTGAAGATGGACAGTGGGCGAGAGTGCGTTGGCGGCGACAGGACAGGTCTCAAGTCTGCAGGTGAAAGATAAGAAGACAGCGGGCATGCAGTGGCGGAGGCGACTTATAGATCATAATAGCAGGAGCAGAGCGGCATAGGGGAACAACTTGGGAGGTGCACAACTGTAATACTGGAAGTTGACTGGTGTCTGACTTCCGGTTACAGTGCGCTCATCCCCAGCCGTTCCCCTATGCCGCTCTGCTCCTGCTCCGCTCTCCTGCTATTATGATCTCCTGCCACCGCACGCCCGCTGTCTTCTTATCTTCATTCACCTGCAGACTTTGGACCTGTCCTGCTGCCGCACACCCACCCGCTGTCCATTTTCAACCATCTGTAGACGTGGGACCTCTCCTGCCGCCGCCTCCCGCTTTGTCTTCTGCTGACATGGGACCTCTCCTGAAACATGGTAAGTGAAAAAGTAATTTTCCTCGATTGTAAGGTCCAAATCGATGGTGCGTCTTACAATCGAGGAAATACGGTAGTTACAATCATAAATAATAAGATATAAATAACACATAAGATATAAATAAACTTTGTCAGGATCTTGATTTCACTTCAATAAATTACATTTTTTGTAAACGTTTTAGGGAATGCAGCTCTGTCTCTTCATTTGAAGAAGATTTAAAATGATGCTGATGGCGCGGTTTGGCGCTGGGCGTGCACCTGGGGTGCTTCCTGCTGCAGAGTCTGGAGAGGGCACCTCTACGTCCCTATTTTGTTTGTACCTCGCAACCATCTTTGAGAAGGACTTAAAGTTTGAAATAAAAGATTGGAGTTGGCCATCCCTGCCTTAATGCATCTTGTGGCTCATTCGCACGACCATAAACTGTGCTAAAAGAAAGTCAAGGTTCAAATAGGGTGTAATGTTTCACAGCAGATAAGAATTGGCCCACTCTCTGCCCATTTTCCTATCTACCTTCAAAATGTTTCTGTTTCTAAAGCTTAACACTGTTGATTAAATGTAGCCTAACTGCACTCTAACCGCAGTGGGACCTGAATCAGGGGGTTCCCCTGAATGGGTTTATGTTCATACTGGAACCCCCAATAACTCCAGGGACCCACCACTTGTGATGTCACTGACTGAAGTGACAATTCCAAAGTGCGGGGAAACAGTTTCAGGCGAGAAGAGTCCGGCTTGTGCAGCCAACACAACACAGACCAACGATTTCTTCAAAGTGCAGCTCTCCTCCAGGACAGAGATACAAAGTAGAGCTCTACTCACAAGTTCATAACGAAGTTCTCCATTTAATGTGACAGCCAAGAACAGGGGAACAGCAACATTTGAGGTCCCATATGGACCTTTCATCAGGTGAAATATGAGACCTGAAACGTTGTCTTTCCACTGCTCTTGGCTGTCACCTTAAATTGAGAACTTCGTTATGAACTTGTGAGTAGAGCTCAACGTTGTACCTCTATCTTGGAGGAGAGCTGCACTGACTGATGTGAACCACTTTGTTTTCCTGTTTTGAACGTGAATTCCATTTTTCGGTCAAATCTTGGTGCCTGTAAAATAACAGAGCCTAAGATTAAGGATAATTTATTTATAAAATGTTTTACCAGGAAGTAATACATTGAGAGTTACCGCTCGTTTTCAGGTATGTCCTGGGCATAGTTAATATGACAAATAATACATGGTTACAAATACAGTTACATAAATGAACAGGGTATAGATTATATACAAGACATTGCATGCACAGTTAGAGAAGATGTATATTATAGGCTTATGTAACAGTTACAGACCAGGTTAAAATGTGAGACAGCTTTAGTTTTGAAAGAACTTAAACTGGTGGTGGATGTGAGTCTCCGGTAGGTTGTTCCAGTTTTGGGGTGCATGGTAAGAGAAGGAGGAGCGGCCGGATACTTTGTTCAACCTTGGGACCATGAACAGTCTACCCATTTGCTTCACCACATTACAAAGGGATGTCACGCCGGCCCACCTGACAGTGGGAAAACAGGCCTACACATGGTGTTGTAGGAGTATTGAACAAGGGGTGTGCATTTATAGATTGCTGCATGGTTACAGTTAGTAGTAGCCTGGATTCCGTCCCAGCTGATAACCACTCCCGCAATGATCCACAGGACAAGCTCCTATGTTCTAATTACACAGATAGTGGACTATAATTCAGTGTTACTCTATTATCTATATTATGCCCTATCAATGTTTTTTTCTATTTGGGTACAAATGCTCATGGATCTCCATACTTTGCAACAGAAGCTTACACTGAACCGTAGACATCACCCGAAAGTAAAGGCCCATGTTTACTACGCTGTGCTATTCTACCAGACATCTTCTACCAGACATGGCCCATTTAATTGTGATTTATGGAATAGCCTCGCTCAGTGAATATGGACCAATGCAAATCAAGTCCCAATGTCCCCCCCCCCCCACCCCCAACAGGTCAGGTTTTCAGAATATCCCAGCTTCAGTACAGGTGGCTCAATCAGAAGATCAGTCATAATGATTGAGCCACCTGTGCTGAAGTAGGGATATCCGGAAAACCTGACCTGTTGGTGGCCCTTGAGGACTGGAGGTGGCTCTCATGATTTAACCCCTTTGCTGCCGGAGGGGCCTGCAGAGCATTGTATCAGATGACATTAGTGTCCCTTATGGCAGATAAGAGGTTACAGTAGCAATCGTAGCTAAAATTTGTTACATTACCGGACATTAAATAAGTGGGTAAAAAAGTGACAAAAACCCTCCGGGGTAAAGTGTGCAGCAAATACAGCTTGTGAGCACATTCACGTGTCAGACGGTTCTGCAATGTTAAAATGGATTAGAAGCAAAAGGTGACACTGTGTGCTCATTTGCATGTCATTACCCAGAAGCCCTAGCTGCAGAGGAAATATTGTATGCTAAAGAGATAATGATGAAAACCAGTGTTGCAGACCTGTCTGAGACATGTGCATGTGCTCACACATAGTATTTTTATTTGTTACATTACTGGGAAAAGTCCCATTGAAAAGTCTTATATGAGGAGACCACCCCATCGTTCTTGGAGGTTTTAGAAAATCACCGTTATCTTGTTCTTGGACAATGTTCCGTGAATTGAGCTGCTGATCGACCAGACGTGTGTGTGATCCTTTTCTGTGAGGAATCCCAGAGCTCCTGTCTTGACAAATATATCACTTCACAAACAAAAAAGGACATTTAGCTACAGTACAAAGAATGCCCTGTTGGAGGATTTGAAAGGAGATGGGTTGCTTTCATTGACAGATTGAATAGGCCTGTCTCCTATCTCAGAGCAGAGGGCAAAGCATTAAATGATTACAAGATGTTCCCAGATAGAATGGCAACAGTGTATGCGGAATAGAAACCCAGAGTACTAAGAGCAAGGGAATGTAGCCATGTTTCACCTGCATGTTACTCCACTGGTAAAATTACTCTCTCTTACACTTGCATTTCCACCTTCATAGTAAAGTAGTATTTTCTTCTGTAAAACAAATCTCCCAAAACGGCAAGCTTGGGAAAAGTGAAAGGTTAATGTGCAAGGTCACGTGGCCCATTACTTACTGCCATTTTCACGAAACGATGACGAAAATCGACGCCATTCTGGCAATATTGTGGTGAAATTATGGCAAAGTTGGCAATATTTGGAGCAATCTGAGGTTTGGTGAAAATTACGCCAAAAACCCCTCAAAAGGCTTAAAAACATGGACGCATATCTGTTTAGCAGATATATTCCAAATCACTCAAATAATAATCAGTAATACATATTTAATAAATGTACCGTTTTCATTTACGCCCTAACCCTTTAAATCTCCCTAAGAGCAGCTTTAATTTGTTTTATTTGTAAGCTGTGTTTTTAGGTGCTGAATATAATCTTATTTAAGCGTTTCTTGAGTCGTGCATTTTGATAGAATCCTCTCAGGAGCCTGGCTCTCGTTACCTTGTACTGTATCTGTTTGCGCTTGTTTGTCTTTATGTGGCATGTCATTCTGTCATTTATATCTCTCTGTATCCCCATTGTACCGCGCTGTGGAATATGTTGGCGCTTTACAGATAAGAAAAAGGATGGTGTGATTAGCGCTAAAAAATATATTACAGTGCAGTGCAAATATTACAACAAGTGGTTAATACAATAATAATGTAAGGCTGCCAGGGAAACTAACCCAAACACAGTTAGTGATAGACAAAGGAAACAATACAGACCGGCGCCTTAAAGTCCAAATGGGAGAGTATAGAGTTCAAATTGGTGAATTGGAGTGTCCAGCGAATGTTGCTTTGATCCAGTTGTCAACAGGTTCCTCAGCATCAGGATTAGTTTAAATCATGCAGGGGAGACAAAAGGACAAGATCATAGTGTGACACTGTATAACTATACCAATATACACACACATATAAACAGACTGACACACATACACAAGACAACACTAAACAGAGACAATTAAGCTGACTAATATTATAAATGATTTAATGAACACAATAAAATGAATAGCAGCTGTCTAGTGACGAGGAGGTCTGGGATCCGGTGTGTAAAAACCGGAATCCTACTTACAGCAAGTCCCCAGAATAAATGCAGGTGGGGATGGTGTAAACGTCCAGCAGGTGATGTTGGGGGACGTGTGCCACGTGTAGCCCTCAGGAGTTTCCTATGCTGTCGGCTGGTAATGGAGGCACTTCCTCCTCTCCTCATGGAGTCCTCCAACCGTGCCCGGAAGTGCGTCACATCGGGCGGGACGATCTACCAGATCTTACTGCCGATTGCATCTCCTATAGCCTGCAACTCTGTAAACTGTTTGGAAGGTCTGCTCCTCTCACAGTACAGCTGTGGAATGCTTCTCAATAGCCCAACGCGTTTCGTGCGCATGCGCACTTCTTCAGGGGACGGGAGTTGGCCACCCATGGGTTAAACTGTAGTTGATTATTACTGCCCTTAACACGGTATGTATAAACTTTAATGAAGCAGCTTTACTTTAACCATCCCAATTATTATTATTATTATTATTATTATTATTATTATTATAGTTTATCTGTAATGTGCCAACATATTCCACAGCGCGGTACAATGGGGATACAGAGAGACCTTGGCCATCCTTGGTTTAACCTCCTCAATGTAGATCTGGCCATTCCATCAATTAAGAAGTTACAGCCACCAGAAAGCTAACGACTGGTTCCATAGTTGAAAGAACCTGGTAGTTTCACCTTTGTAGTGCAGTTCAGTTGCTGCATATCGACATTCCCTACATGGGTGCATCCTCTAGGCAAGTCTGGCCACGTTACCGTCACACATTGCATGATATGGGCTGATACTCAAAGTGGAAGGATTGCTGAAAGGGTTGGGGCCCTAGCACCCTTCTTATAAATGTATTCTCTAATCGTGGGAGAATAAACATACAAGGTGTGGTTTATCCTTATTAACCCTTTTTCATTCATAGCCCAGTGTGTTCAAGCTACACGTGAACCATTCTTCATAGGGACAGGGTAGTCATTACTGATCATATTGAAGTTGAGCAGAGGTGAAAGGTAGCAGAGGTGGCCAACTCCAATCCTCAAGGGCCACCAACTGGTCAGGTTTTAAGGATATCCCTAC
This sequence comes from Ascaphus truei, assembly GCF_040206685.1. Lineage (NCBI taxonomy): Eukaryota > Metazoa > Chordata > Amphibia > Anura > Ascaphidae > Ascaphus > Ascaphus truei. The sequence goes on along the minus strand of NC_134491.1, from coordinate 23,283,225 downwards.
TTCAGCACAGGTGGCTGTGCCACCTGCGATGAAGCAGAAAGGCTGTGCTGAAGCAAGCTTGCTTGTGCTGAAGCAAGCCATGTGGAACTTGTCTTCTAATGGGTTCGGCAAAGGGTTTTTCAGCTTTACTTCCTGGTATGTATCCACAGAATGGATTTGAAAGCTACTGTACACTAGACAGAGACATTGGAGGGGATAACCAGTTGCTGAACAGGCCCGTTTTGCCCCTATTTTACCTGTATTTGGCAAAATCGCCTGCACTCTACCAATCCTACGCCTTTAACTCCTATAATGTCAATATCTTGCCCCCATAGTCCTGAACGAAGCATCGCATTTTAAAAATAAAAACGGCTTTGTAAAGGGCAAGAAGAGATATCTTAAAGAAGTACAAAAAAAAAATAAACCAGCGATTAGAACGGCCTGCGACTTTAAAACAGGATTCATTGGGAGCTACTTTGCGGGTTTGATTTATTTCACCTAATGGCTGGGGCATTGATGTATTCAGTAATTTATTCCACAGGAAATAAGGAAAGTTATAAATAGTTTGGAACTAGCCTAGCACATATTTTGGTAATAATCCAATCTTCAACCGTTTTGGTTTATGCAGAGAGAGAATACAAAAGCCAAAGTACTAACAAACATCAAGAGATGAAACTGCAATGACTCGTCCTACAGATAGGAATATAACATGTAAATAAAAAACATATAAAGCAATAATTGTGCAGTATTGTAATTATTTTTTGGCTTGTTCAAGAATCTTGGCTCTTAGGGAGAACCTACTTACAGCAACATAGAAGAAAATTCGCATTTGTCTGACTCTGTCAGGTAGTGGAGAAATGATGAGGTTTCTTTAAGGTGTACTTATATCCCCACTTGGTCTTGACACATATGGATAAGCTCAGAGTTGGTAAGATTCAAATTCCCATAAGGTATATGTGGACAAAGAGCAGAGAAACAGACCGATGGTGTAGGTTGTAGAACAGGATTTTATAAATAGCCAGTTAAAAGACATGTACTCACACTCTGTACATGTATATAATGCACATAAGGGTATCTTTAGCGCTGTGTGCGCCCGCTGTCGCTTCTCCCCGTCCTCCTCTATCCCCAGTCCTGCCGCCGGCAATGGCGTGTGACGTCACGTCCCTCTGAACGGCTGATCGTATCCAAAGGAGGTAGGCTGTGACGCGCTGGGAGAGGAATCGCGGGTGAATTCAAACGGCTGGAATCTGGAGTCTTCTCTTCAAAGCAGCTGCAGCTTGATGAGATGGCTCTACGCGTTTCGCTGTGGCATACAGCTTCGTCAGCGCTCCTGACGAAGCTGTATGCCACAGCGAAACGCGTAGAGCCATCTCATCAAGCTGCAGCTGCTTTGAAGAGAAGACTCCAGATTCCAGCCGTTTGAATTCACCCGCGATTCCTCTCCCAGCGCGTCACAGCCTACCTCCTTTGGATACGATCAGCCGTTCAGAGGGACGTGACGTCACACGCCATTGCCGGCGGCAGGACTGGGGATAGAGGAGGACGGGGAGAAGCGACAGCGGGCGCACACAGCGCTAAAGATACCCTTATGTGCATTATATACATGTACAGAGTGTGAGTACATGTCTTTTAACTGGCTATTTATAAAATCCTGTTCTACAACCTACACCATCGGTCTGTTTCTCTGCTCTTTGTCCACATATACCTTATGGGAATTTGAATCTTACCAACTCTGAGCTTATCCATATGTGTCAAGACCAAGTGGGGATATAAGTACACCTTAAAGAAACCTCATCATTTCTCCACTACCTGACAGAGTCAGACAAATGCGAATTTTCTTCTATGTTGCTGTAAGTAGGTTCTCCCTAAGAGCCAAGATTCTTGAACAAGCCAAAAAATAATTACAATACTGCACAATTATTGCTTTATATGTTTTTTATTTACATGTTATATTCCTGACGGGGTCGCTCACTTTCCACAACCAACTACGACTGTATCTGTGGGAAATCAAAGCATATTTCCCTGGAAGGTTTGAGAAGTATCCTGTTGGGTAACATTATTTATTTTTATTATATTTATTGTTTGAATTTTATCACAACACTGTGTATTTATTAGGGAACTGTGGCGCCTAGGCAAGTCATTTAAGTACATCGTCCTACAGATAAGCACATCATATGTTGTAACATACGCTGGCAAAAACGTCAACCTCCTAGGACTCAATCCGTTTGGGATTTGACTTTCCTTGTGTGTCTGATTTACTCTTTGCTTGACAGCGTATATACAGAATGTTTGGGGGCCAGGACAAACTTGAAGAATGGGGCCCCTGCAAATGTTACGACCATCACATTCGGTCTACTTTAACCCCTTCAGGTTTCTCCTTTCCCCCTCGTGTCTTTCCCTCTCACACCCTTTATGTCATTCCATCTTTTACCCTCCTCTTGTATTTCTCTTCTTTCCATCCTCAGGTCTTTCTCTCCTCTCCCCTCCCCCAGCATCTCTTCTTCCCTTTCCCCCAGATGGTCTCTCTCCTCTCCCCCCCAGCATGTCTCTCCCCTCTGTTCACCCCAGCATGTCTCTCTCCTTTCCCCCCCCCCCAAGCAGGTCTTTCTCCTCTCTCCACCCCCCCAGTATGTCTCTCTCCACTCCCCCCTCCAGCATGTCTCTCTCCTCCCACCACCCCAGCATGTTTCTCTCCTCTTCCCCCCCCCAGCATGTCTTTCTCTCTTTTCTCCCCCCCTCTCTCTCTCTTTTCTCCCCCACGTGTTTCTTTTCCCACTTATCTATTTCTCTTTGTACTTTATTTTCTCTGTGTTTCTCTCTCTTCATTTCTATCTTCTTTCCTTTCATAAACACACAGATACCCAGCAAGCTCTCAGAACCCCCCCCCCAAAGTACCACAATATATATTTTTGTTGTTATATATATATATAACAATGAAAAGAAAATTAAAAGCTTCTCTTCTTTTTATTTTCATTGTTATATTACTTCTAGTCCCTAGCACCGTTAATGGTTATTATATTACTAATTTAAGTACTCATTATTTGCTTAGTCTGTTGCAGGCAGTTTGTCTTGTTGTAATATATATATATATATATATATATATATATATATATATATATATATATATATAATATATAAATATATAATATATATATGGTGTAATTTAGAGTGCTATTAAGGGGATTGTCTTTGTCCTTTTCAATTGTGTGTTTTATATATATATATATATATATATATATATATATATATAAATCAAAAGGAGTGCTACTTGGCGTGGCTAAATGTATATAACAAGAAATAAAGAAGTCCAGAGCAACATCCAATGTGACAAAAATACACAGTGAAATACCTATATATCTCTTGAAAAAGGGTAATTTAGTTAACCCTTTGGCCAAAGCGTATAAGTCTGCGAGCCACTTTCAAGGCATGACCAATTCGCATGTCCTAACACTAACTGATTAAAATTCTTATTTACCTCTATAATTAGAGAAAGAATGGTCCTGGTATTGAACCTGTCACAACCAGCTGCATGAAAAGAAACCCTGCTTACTTGGAAAGTGGGGAGGGGCGAGCTTAACCCCTGGGAGTGGGGAGCCACTGACCTCCAAAACAGCTGGACAAAGTTAACAAACATACAGATACTCAGCAAGCTCTCAGAAACCCCCCAGAATTACCACACTATACATATGTATATAAGTGTCAAAAGGAGTGCTACTGGGCATGGCTAAATGTATATAACAAGAAACAAAGAAGTCCAAATAACTAGGAATTTGTCACATTGGATGTTGCTCTGGACTTCTTTGTTTTTTCCCTTTCATGCCTGTTTTTGTCCCTCTGATTTAACCCTTCCCTCCCTCTTGCCTTTCCCAGCCTATCTCTCAGGCTACAGCTTCACACACACATACTTCTGTCCTCGAGGCCCCGCCCCCTGATTGAGGCCCCGCCCACCTGCGGACCTCTGCAGAGGCATGGCTTTCCCCTCTCTGATCTTCCTGCTGCATCTCAGGGCCACGCCCCCTGACTTAGGCCCCGCCCACATGCGGACCTCTTCAGAGGCAGGGATTTCCCCTCTCTGATCTTCCTGCTGCATCTCAGGGCCCCGCCCCCTGACTTAGGCCACGCCCACCTGCGGACCTCTGCAGAGGCAGGGATTTCCCACACTGATCTTCCTGTGGCATCTCGGGGCTCCGCTCCCTGACTTAGGCCCCGCCCACCTGTGGACCTCTGCAGGGGTATGGCTTTCCCCTCCCTGATCTTCCTGCTGCATCTCAGGGCCCCGCCCCCTGACTTAGGCCACGCCCACCTGCGGACCTCTGCAGAGGCAGGGATTTCCCCTCTCTGATCTTCCTGCTGCATCTCGGGTCTCCTGCTCTAGGCCGGGGGCGGGGAAAGACGCACACTGAACAAGTAACGCCTATAGGGGCGGCTGTCATGTTTTTACGAGATGACCAGGCAGTGTCTTGACATTATTTTAATAATTTAGTAAGGCGACATCTATCGTAAAAGGTAGAAATCTATTACGTTTTTATGACTGATTTCCTTACCTGTCATTTTAAATTCAGGCATTTCACGTCAAGGCGCTAAAATATGTGACAACTATGCGCCCGACACACCTTTCCGAGACAAATCAATGAAATTAGGGACCATCCTGTATATGGGACATGTGGCAACCCTACCCTTTAGAGATACTGTTGGTGGGTACAGTAGGAACCTGCTTGTACATAAGTCTCCAGTATGACAGGTCAATATATAGTTTACAGTTAGTCCCTGAGTAGCTTTGCATTAAATGTTGTCTCAATATATAGCACTGAAAATCAAAGCGATGCCCACACAGCATAGTTTTCTCTGCTGATTTATGCTTTGTTGTAAATTACACACACAGCTTTCTTCCACCTCCAGAGAAACAACACAATGCAATTTATCATTCATGTTATGGAGAGAGAGAGAAAGTCCTGTCTCAGCTGTTCAATGAATTTAAATTTGACTGAAATCCCATTAGAAAGAAAACTTAACACATCGAATTTTTTTTTAATTTGCTTCTGAAGACAGAATGTATCTTTTAAACAACATAGGAGGCGTCAGTGGGTTATATGGAAGCCGTAGCTCACATTTGAATAGTCTAAACATAAGAAGCTTTACAATCGGTGTCAAACAGCCGTGGCGTCATTCTGGCATTAACAGAGCAGTGTGCAGAAGTCTCACTTACACATCGTTTTTACTGTGGCTCCAGCCCCAACCCTGTATTTTTTACTTTCAGTAGCTGCTCACGTACACCATTTAAAACAAGAGAGGATTAGAGCAGGCCTGGCCAACCCCAGTCCGTAAGGGCCACCAACAGGTCAGGTTTTAAGGATACCTTTGCTTCAGCACAGGCGGCTCAATCATTGACTAAGCCACTGATTGAAGCAGAGATATCCTTAAAATCTGACCTGTTGGTGGCCCTTGAGGACTGGGGTTGGCCACCCCTGATCTAATCCTCTCTTGTTTTAAATGGTGTACGTGAAATTATGGATTGGAGGGATCTCCTAGTTTAACCCATAGCTACCAGAGGGACTTAAAACAGCTTAACAATTTCACTGCTAACAGGGCCTGCAATAATTGGTCTGTTTTTTACTATTTGGATGGTGTAAATAATTAACTATTTTGAAATACATGTCAACTTGCCCGGTTTGAACTACCTCCCTCCTTTCCACGGAAGTAGCTGCACGCGGTGCTAATTGATGCCTTGCATGTAGGTGTGGGGGAGTGCTTTGTTATTAATGGTGTGACGTGTTCATCTGTTCCACTGCTGATTTCAACTGGGTTGCTGTGAGATACTGTAATGGCTACTTACGTGGGGAAATGTTGCCAATATACATCTAAGCCAAAATGAGAGACAAGCGGCACCCCACTGGCATTGTGCTGGATATTTAATGAATATATTTAGGTAGAAAGGATCAATGTTTCTGTCCCAGCCTGGACCTTTATCAAGATGCTGGAACTGAAACTTGGGTCCTTTCTAAATAAATTCTTATATTCAGCACAAGACCATTGGAGGGCAGCTGGTCTCTAATTCTGAGCATATTTCTCTCAACGCAATTGGATGGATGTGCACCCCGTAGCAGAAACGTCCACTGGAAAAGTGCTCCTTTTCTCTACATGTTAATATACTTCTAAGACCAAACAGTCAGTGCTGTAGTACTGGTACCCCAAAAGCGGACTGAAGCCTGTTTGTTTTGGGGGTGGGGTTTCCAGAAGATTTTTTTATTCATATACCATTTTTTATTGTATTGAAAGAAAAAAAAATAATTTGAATTTTGTTCAGGGAATTTGTTTGCCAAAGCTGATATTTCGGGGGTTTATTGAATAGGGCCGTGAGTGTGAGAGCTTTAACTCTTACTTTCACAATAATTATTATTCTGTTTCATATGAGAAGTAATCTAAAACATGGGAACTCAACTCCAGTCCTCAAGACCCTCCTCTTCGATCAGGTCAGGTTTTAAGGATATCCCAGCTTCAGCACAGGTGCCTCAATAAGTCCCAGCTTCAGCACAGGTGGCTCAATCAGTGGCTCAGTGTTCAATGGAGACACTGATTGAGCCACCTGTGCTGAAGCTGAAGGTGGGATGTCCTTAAAACATGACCAAAAAATGATCCTATTGGAATCGACTTCTCCAAGTAATAGTTAAAACTGGAATCCTACTTGCGATCTGTCCTGAGGACTTGTGCCTGTAAGTAGGAACCACTGTGAGTGGAGAAGTCAATTGCAATAGGATCTTTTTTGGGCTTCCACCAACAAGCAGATTTCTAAGCTTTTTAGCTTATGCAGCATTTTATTGTATTTTATATATTTGTTAATACATTTCACCCACTAGGAGCTTTCATATGTCATATTGTACTGGTCAGCATTTGTTTAAACCTAGTTATAGGTATCTCCATTAGTATCACAGGTAATGCACCATTGGTGTTTTGTATGCCTTTCTTTTCATCCACATATTTCTATGATTGGGTGGGACCACGAGGAGAAACGTTTGGACACTAGAAATTGGCGAGGTACACCCGGAATCATCAGTGATTTGGTTGGCAATACAGACTCTTCTTTGAGATTGTTATCATTGGCACCATATTGGTGATTTTCATATACAAATGTGCATGTTATTGTGAGCAATAACAAGAGAAAACACATAGCGGGTGATTTACTAAGCCCCAATATGGGATATCTCACCCCAATCAGCGTTAACTGCCTTTTCACTCGAGTAGCAGGTGACGGTGCTTTGTGAATGTCAGCGTTGGGGACATATTATCTAAGCAGTGCTAATCCATAAAACACCTTCACGTGCCTTATAATAACCTATGGTCCATTCCCCTAAAGGGGCCAGAAAGTGTGTTAAGGAATAGCAATGCTTTAACATTGGGCTGGAAATACATGGTCGCAGAGCACAGATTCCACATAGACTTACATTGGACTTCCATAGCCCACCCCGTCCTTATGTACAGACGGGAATCCCCAAATTATACACTATTTGCGGGTAACATAACAGTACTACCGGCTACCCCTGTCAGCAACACTTAATACACTTTTTAACCCTTGTTGCTCCCTAATATCCACCCTTAATCTCCTGCTCCCAAAGTCCCTGTCCTGCAGCTATTTCCTAACAGGGATCCTAACTATACCTGGCACCTCTAGCTTACATTCCTGCAGGGGACCGTAAAATGGGAACCGAAATATAGGGAAATACATCAAGGTGCACAACTAGACCCAAGAGCTGACACTTCAGCCCTTGACATACGGTTTTAGGGGCAGCCAGCCGGGCGTGACCTTTATTAATGAAGGCTGGCTACCCCCTACCGTCAGAATATATATCATCATCATCTTCTTCTTCTTCAGCCCTTACCTCCTCACTGCTGGAGGAAGCCTCCCCAAAGATCTTCCAGGTACTGCGATTATAAGCCTCTCTTCTCCATGTTGCTCCTACACATTTTCTAATCTCATCCTCCCAGGCAAGTAACATATTTATCCAACAATAGTCATTTCTTCTAATGATTTTAATATATATATATATATATATTCATTTTTTATGCCAATGCTCAATAATGATGACTGCCAGTGCCATATTTAAGGCTCCCATTCACTTTGTACAATATCTCAAGCATTTTGTGCCAGAAGAAAACTGAGATTTGAACAGGCTCAATGACCTGTTTAATGGTGTTAGTTCCCTTTCAGTCTAGTGTTGAGGAGGTTTTCAGAGCATTGCAGAGCGATGCGTTACAGACCCTATAATTATCCCAAATACAAAAATAACATCTTTTATCCTAAACACAAATATAACCCATTCTAAGCTGTAAATATGAATAAATGATTAGCAGGAACAATCTGGTAACGATGAGTTTGGCCCTCTATTATATTCTCCTTTCTAATTTTACATTCTGGAAATGCTCGCTTGCTTGTTCCCTGTTTATAAAAGTGTTCTTTCAGAGTGATCGAATATTAAGCCCAGCAACGCTTAGTTGAATATCTTATCTTGTATTTAGTTATAGTATAGTATATGCCTTTCTTACCATGTTTGTATACCTCTGTAAAAAATAATTAGGTAGGGGTGACTGTATAAAGGCTTTTACAGTACATTGGAACTATCGATTTTATAAGTTGCAAATGTTTTGAATTGGTTCTTAATAATGGGATCCCTGCTCCTAATTCATTAAGGAAAAACAATCCTGTTAAAATAATGACTTTTTCTTCTTTAGTTACCCTGGAGCAGTATGTTTGCATTGTTTTTGACCCAGTCTTGTTGCTAGAAGACTTTGATAAATGATCGCCTGAGAACCCGTTTTGGCCGATTTATTTGGCAACGTTTTTGTTCAATAAAGTTAAATTGAAAAGTACATACTCGGCTTATAATCAGGTCCACTTTGCGAGTCAATCAGCAGTGGGATGTATGAGGTAGGAGGGTAAAATGGAGGAAGTTCCACCTTGGAGGCCTGAAGCAGCCAGGTTGCTTGTGGCAGGAACCTTAAACCGGAAGAGAGTGTGTGTGTGTGTGTGTGTGTGTGTGTGTGTGTGTGTGTGTGTGTGTGTGTGTGTGTGTGTGTGTGTGTGTGTGTGTGTGTGTGTGTGTGTGTGTGTGTGTGTTCACCCTATTTAGGGTTGCCCTATAATCGGGCAAATATGGTATTTTTGTACATTTTCCATCTTTATCCCTGTGCCTGCAGAGCGACCCACTCCATCCATATTCCCTGATAAGAATGAACATTTGGTCCTGGCCTTTGATCTTCTGATTAACTGTATAACTGCCTGCTGTATATTGCCTATCTAACAAAGTACTGTATATAGTAAAAGGACAGAGATCTGTTGTAAGACAGCTGTACAGCTGAATGGCCATTAAATCTGACCCACCTATGAAATAGAACTCACAATAACCTAATCATTGATTTTGATGATGTTCCCTGTTAACTTGATCTTGTGGCTCAAAATCTTTTTTTTCTTTTATTTGATAACTAGGTTTTCAAAGCCCGGTTTCGCACGGGTTGCCGTAATAAAAATTACTAATAAATTGTCTCTCGCTACCCCGTCATCTCTCCTTCCCTCGCCCCCTCATCTCTTCCTCCCTTTCCCATCCCTCCATTTCTCCCACTCCCTCCCTCTTGCTCCCCCCTCTCTCTCCCCTCTCTCTCCCCTCTCCCTTTCTCTACCCCCTCCCTTTCTCTATCCCCCCTCCATCTCCCTTTTTCTCTCTCCCCCTCCCTTTCTCATTCCCCATCCCTTTCCCTTTCTCCCCCTCCCTCCCTTTCTCTCCCCCTCCCTTTCTCTCTCTCCTCCATTTCCCTCTCTCTCCCCCCTCCCACTCCCTCTCCACCCTCCCTTTTTCATTCCCTTTCCCTTTCTCCCCCTCCCTCCATTTCTCCCCCTCCCTCCCTTTCTCTCCCCCTCCCTCCCTTTCTCTCTCTCCCCCTCCCTTTCTCTCCCCCTTCCCTCCCGTTCTCTCTCTCCCCCTCCCTCCCTTTCTCTCCCCCTCCCTCCCTTTCTCTCTCCCCCTCCCTTTCGCTCTTTCCGCCCTCCCTCCCTCTTCCCTCCCTCTCTCCCCCTACCTCTCCCTCCCCCCTCATCTCTCCCTCCCTCACCCAGCCCTCCTTTTCTACCCCCTTTCTTCCCCATTCCCTACCTCTCTCACCTCCTCTCCCTCTCTCTTCCCCATTCCATTCTATCTCCCCCTCCTTTTCTTTCTCTCCTCCTCCCTTTCTCTCTTTATCCCCCACCCCATCCCTTTCTCTCTCTCTCCCCTCCCTTTCTCTATCCCCACCCCATCCCCTTTTTCTCTCCCCCTTTAGTTTAGTTTTTAGAATATGACGTTTGCACACTAAAGTAATGTAAACGTACTGCTTCCTATTGGTATTATATATGAGAAATGTTAGTGTTTTAACATAATGATTATGCCACAACACAAAGTGCAAGAGGGTTCAGTATTCAGACAAAATCATAAGCTTTTATTATCTTTGGCAGAGTTTTCTCAAAAGATATAATGGGCAAAAGCAAACAAAACGAAAGGGAATAAGCCAGTATTACAGGCTTTGCCTGTCTAAGTATTTCCTCTTCAAGACCGAGGACCTGACTGACTAAGGCCTGGGACATAGTGAGTTTTAAGCTTGCTGAGGCGCGCTGAGCCGCGCTGAGCAGATGCACAAAGCCCCTGCATCTGTCATCAGCGCGGCTATAGTTTCTCTCTCCGCATGCGTGCTGATGCGTGCGGAGGCTGAGAAACTTTGCCGAGACAGGCAGGTTTCAAATTTGCCGCTCGGGGAAGCGATGTGAGCGTTCACGTGACCGCTCAAATCCAATGGGAGCGAGGAACTAGCCTCGTCTCCCGCTCCGCCTCTGCTCCGCCCCCGCCCCGCCCCCTGAGCACGCTCACTGCCTCACCTGCAAGGACAGGAAAAAGCACCATTTTGGAGCAGGCGAGGCAGAGCAGGAGCGCGGCTCAGCGCTGTTTGCTCGTCTATGTCCCAGGCCTAATGCTACTGGCGAGCCTCCTTTTTATAGCTCCTTGAGATCCCAGCAGGCCATGCTCCAGGAAGTCGTTTCAAATACTGATACCTACACGTAAACATCAAAACGAATGTATTGGTACAAATTAAACATGTTTGCCATTTAGCATAACAGAAAAAAAACCAAACCCGTATTTGTACAGCTGCATAACCCTCCTGCGATGCGCCGGGCGGAGCTTCACACTCCCGCTCTGTGCCGCCGCATGTAGAGGCAGGTGTGAGAGCTCCATGTGAGCAGGGAGGGATGGATTGCTAGGAGGAAATTGCTTTGGGGCAGGGGTTCTTAACAAGGGTGATTTCACCCCCAGGGGGTGATTGAAGGGGGTTGAGCGGGTGATTGAGAAGGTGCTGGGCTTTATTTGTAACATTGTATTACGTTTATTCTGTTACAATAACACGTGGCTGATACATCGTGTGAAAGCTTCCTTATCTCCCGCCACATAAATGGGTGGGGCGATAGGGATATCCCCCCATTATTTTCCGTCTCTCTGTTCGTTTCACGTACTTGCTAAAAAGAGAGGGACCTAAGCTAAACGTTTCAGTCGAGCTAGTGACGCCTTTGTCATATAGAAAATTATTGGTGATTGGAGGACCTTGTTGGTCCCTTAGGGGTGATTAAGGCCCTACATCTGCTTGGTTAATATAAAGTATGTGGCTTATAAACTGACATGTAATGTTCTTTCTCTTTTACAAATGATAACCAGATGATGCGGCACTAGACATGTTTTTGACCAGACCGATGCCTTTAATCCCGCTGTGTGATCTTGCTTCTATTGTTTGAATGATCCTTTACTTAAAGAGGCAATCCAAATTGGCAATTTGTTTTGTGAATGTCTTTTTTTTTAACCTTGGATTGAAGAAGGGGGTCTCCAGAGCTGAACCCCATTCATTTCAGCTCCGGGGACCCCCTGCTACCGGAGATACAGACCTCTGTAGGGGGTGACGGTAGCCGCTCAGCGGAGTTTCAAAGCTTACGTGCCCTACGGGCCAATAGGGAGCCGTGACGTCATCAGGTTAAAATGAGCCACTGATTGAGCCACCTGCTGAAGCAGGAATATCCTGAGAACCTGACCTGTTGGTGGCCTTTAAGAACTGGAGTTGACCAGCCCTGGTATAGACAATGATAAAAAAAAAAAAGAGTATTATTCTCTTCACTTAAGTAACATCAAGATTTCATAATAAACACATTTATGAACAAGATGATCACCCGCATCTATATTCAGCCGGTCCTAGCTTATCCGACGGAATGTGTCCCGCAAACCGCCATCGGATTACGGGGCCCATGTTAATCGTCGGTACGCGGGTCCCGCGTCAGGTATGGCGTCCGGCGGACTGCATTATGCGGCGTCGGTTGAGGCATCCGTCGAAAATCGGATTGTCGGTTAGCGAGGACCACCTGTATAGGAGTTTTCCAGATTGGTTTTCTGATCTTTGCTTTTCCTGGCATTGTTGATGAGTTACTAATGTTTCAGGTGTTAGTGTTTCTTGTCATTCTGAGTGATATATTTATTTTGATTAAACTTTAGTTCCTGCTACTTCTCTATTCGTTGTGGAAATTATGATTGCTTTCATACTGCTTGTTTTGGTACTATGTTGCTGTGTGGTATCAAATTCAAGTATTTATAGTGTGTTCTGTGTTCTCTCCGAAAAAGGGTACATTTACAACCTTGCCCGTAGCAAGTAACAGGCCCTACATCCGCTGTTCAATCTCCCGATCTCATAATTATTCATGCTTATTATCTTGATGTAACTATTTAATCTTCTATTATCTGCCATGGTACAGTTTGTCCTTTGTCGTAGCCACTAAATCACACACAGACCATTGTCTCTGGAATAGAGGTGGTAATATTTAAGCGAATTTCTGTGCTTTTTAAAATTCAACCAGCTTATTAAATGTAAAATATAGGCCAAGGCTGGTGAAGATCAGTCCTAGAAAGGGTGGCCAGGTGGCTTTTCTAAAAATACTGGACACAATGGGGAGAGATGCAATGCGCTTGAGGCACACACATAACTCTCACCTCTCCATGCTGTTTCCTCCTCTCCTTGGGCCCATCCCCAGGATCCTGATTGGCTGCATTATTCAGCAGCAGCCAACCAAGATAGTGGAAGCTTCCCACCCCCTAGCAACAGCCCGGTTCTCTCCCTGCTCGGGGAAATCCCGCTGCCCCCCATCCAAGCCGGTCACATGTCCAGTATTATCTCTCATTTTGTACTGGACAGAGTATCCAAATACAGGACAGTCCGGTTCAATACTGGATAGCTGGCAACCCTAGTCCTAAAAGGCTTCTAACTGGGCACATTTGAGGGCCACATATATATCTACGCAACCTTTCTTAGTGCTAATTAGCGCTAAGCTAATTGATTAATTGAATATTGTTAATTAGAGAAATCTTGACTTGCTGATGGCCATTGAAGACTGATGACCCTGATATTATATGAGAATTCTTATTGCACAGGCTGTTTATAATTTCATGTTTGAACAAATATACAGTCTCTGTGTACCTTTTCCATACAGAATTAATATAACACTTTACAAGGTTCAAATAAATGTAAGTGTATAAATATAAGTGTCCATTCATCAGAGGTCAGTCCAGTATGATAAGGATGGGACTGTTGTACGTCAGTCAATAATATTTCAATATAAAGTAAGTTAAGAATGATGCACCTGGATGATCTTGATGTTTTGGGAATATCTTTGAAGGCCAACAAGCAAAAGCAAAACATAGGCACACATAAATATACAGATTTATTAAGCCATAGCCTTACTGTCAGCAAGGATACCAATGTTTTGCTGCCCACAGGAACACACATCAGGTTTGTCTAAGTATTGGAACAAAATATTAGTATCTTAACATAAGGCCATGATAACAGATTTGCATTCTCTGCAAAGCTTTGTGATTATTTTCTTGTTTAATATGATAGAATTCCAAAGTCACTATTTTGGCTTCTCTCCATCCACACTAATGCAGACATTCATAATGCAAGATATTCTAATGACCATCTCAGAGTTGCCTAAATCTACCAGGTGTCTACCAAAATTGTACATATATATTTAACTATGATGAAATGTTGATACTGTACAATGTAAAACAATAATGAAAAATCATTATAATGTTCTAACAAAGTTGTCAATATTTCTTACTGAGGCTCAATGTTTGGACTAAAATTTCACCGAACTATGATAAGTTATTGTGAACCACAATGTGAAATATTGTAGGAGATGGGAAAATGAAGCAATATCCAAATTTAGGGTAAATATTTCCAGTTCCCTTAACTTATTGCCAGCGTGGTCAGTGATGTTGGACACCAAAAATAGTGGTGAGGCGGTTCACTGCTGCCGCAGGGGTATAAAAGGTTCCACACGCAATAAAATAAAAGGTTGGTTTATTAGTGCATATATACACAGAAAAAAGTCTGCCACAGAGCGAACTCTGACGCGTTTCGTCCCACCAGGGACTTTGTCAAAGACACCAAGCCTGCAGTGATAGGCTCTTTTCTTGGTTATTACTGTATGTTGCCAGCCACTGAGGTTGGACAAACCCGCAAAATCAACATGATAAAGTTGGTGAGTGGATGCTGTTTTAAAGTAGCTCTATTTGTAAGGGAAGGGCTTTGGTTTCCTTCAAAAAAACCTAAAAAAATAATAATTGGGGCGGTGTAAAGTGGATATAACTTATGAAGTTGTCAGCAAAATAGTTGATAGATAATTTATTTAAAATTATACGATTTATCTATCTAATATTAGTTCTGCTTAGCTTCAGCTAGTGTGACGAGCTTTTCCAATTATCTTTAAACTGTGCATTACAATTCTTAAATTAGCTCAAGTACTGTAGCAGAATTCATGTAAATACGGCCTATGCCAATGGCCCTAAAGACTTCCCACTACATAGGCCTAGTATACTGGCAATAAACACTTATGCATTTAAGATTTTGGGGTGAGGAGCCAGGGATGAAGAAGAAGGTCTGGTCCCCAATGGCTTCTTACCAAGTGACGTACAGTATCAGCATTGGTCCTGGAGAAGTGCAGGTTGTGGTCACTTTTATTATTCCAACTTTTCAGGTTTTCAAAAACTGATATACAGTACATCTATGAATGGATACCTCTTATATTGGTACCATAACCTACATGTAATTGAAGAAATTAAATACTACGGCATGTACTGTACGTGTAGCATGAAACTTGAGAGGACCACTATGCTATCTCTACACTAAGATCGAAACGCAAGATTAAGTGTTTATAGTTGCGAATAGTTTAATCCTTAGAACGAGATGAAGGTTATTGGGGGATGGGCAGTGAAGCCTTGTGATCCTACAGCTGTTTCAGGCTGAAATAAGCATCAAATCAGGTCAATTGTATCACAGACTTTGCAGAGTACGGGTTTTGTAATCAGAACATGCTTCGGAATGGGAGCTAAAACATATGAATAGTCACTGATTTTGTGCACAATATATCCTAACCACGTACTACCAATGTGTTATTTATTATGAGCCACAATGAACTTCTCAGCTGAATTAAAATAATTCCCGGTGGAAAGAAATAATGTTTCATTTGTTTAAGATCACCAGTTTTCCCTGTCAAGCCATTCACTTTGTCAAGGCTTTTGAAATAATGCTTAATAATGGCAGGTACCCTTTTTTTTCTTCTCCCAGCACATACTGTATATTAAACAAAGAAAATAAATAAAGCATTGGTGGAAAGTTTATGGTCTCCATCTGCTCGTTCTGGTTACACATTCATTACAACAACTCCTCTGTGTGCAATCATAAATTCCTAATATAGTTTGCATGTTACCTCTCAGGATTCCACAAAGACTACACTAATAAAATAATCAGCCCAGGTTTTATAGTCTAGATGGAGGGTGATCAACTCCAGTCCTCAAGACCCTTACAGGTCAGATTTTAAGGTGGCTCAATCAGTGGCTCAGTCTGGGTTTGAGCCACTGATTGAGCCACCTGTGCTGAAGCAGGCTCTTCGACTCAGCGATTGATTGAGCCACCTGTGCTGAAGCTGGGATATCCTTAAAGCCTGACCTGTTGAGCACCCCTGGTCTAGATCGGTGACTTATGTTCTGTTGGGCGGGCTTACTATGAGATCACGAAGTGTCCCACCCAAACAATTCAGACGGGAGGGTAAATATTTTACCCTTCGAGATAATTGTTGTACCTTTTCTTTTTATTTGCTTTACCAAATTTTTGGAATGATATCCTAAAAATTCTAAAAAATGGTATATATTATGTAGGACAATGCAAGTTTGATACATAAAGAAAAGATGTAAGTATGATATACTGCAGCAATGAATATCTTTAGGGATAAGAGATCGCCAGGTCGGTATTCTGTGGACTCCAACGTCATTTTGAAAGGCTTCCTCAGTTATTGGAAGTTTGCTGTAACAGGCATATCCCGCATTAACGTATGCAACGGGTCCAGGGCATGTATGTAAAGAGAAAATGTACTTGTCGATGTCCCTCCTCACTCCGGTCCGCGCTCAGCTCGGCTTCCAGTGATTAAATTCACCGTCTCCCCGCTTGCGCACAGCTTCGGTACAGGTAGGGAGCCAGTATTGCTGTTCAGGACGTGCGGACAGGCGCATGCGCGAGCTGCCGTTAGCCTATTGGGCGAGGGAAATCAGCGTGTCACTAGTACGGCAGTCTGAATAAGTGCCCATACTCGCGAAGCGAGCGAGCGTACGGACACAGGGGTATGGTGCTATTAAAAATATGTCCTCACTCGCGTGTGTACGTAAAGTGAGTGTCCTTAAACCGGGGTATGCCTGCAAATATGCTCTCAATGAGCACAGCGTAAGGATATAGTAGGAGAGAGTAAGGTGAGCTCAATGTATGTCAGGGGAGCGCAAACTTTTTTCCCTGCGCCCCCCTGACGGCGGTCACCTCTCCCCCGCGAGAATACACTGTAGGGGGCCAATGCATTTCCTAAGCTCTCTGCTTACTTTGTCAGTTCATCAGTTATTAGAGGCTTTTCCTTGTACCCTGGCACGGGTGGAACAAGTGAATTGTGTCCCCTGGTAAAGTATATGAACTAGGCCCACATGCTCCCTCCTCACCAGCTCATGCCCCCATCTTCGCCATGCTCACCCCTCTATCACCCTACCTTGGCGGTGGCGAAGGACGGAGTCCACCCAGGCGTACAAGTGCAAAAGTTGCGCTTGACTTCCGGTAGGGCCTAACTTCTGTTTAATAGTGGCCTTAGGTTAGGGTAAACCAGGCAATTGCCTGGGGCCCCACAATGTAGGGGCCCCCCAAATTTCACAAATGTTTTATTGGGCGAAGAAGTTAATATGGGTTTTAACTACCAACTAACAAAATCTTTTATAACGATGTAACTTTTAGAGTGTAGTGTTGATATAATGTTTCATGCATTATGTAAATGGTATTGGTATCCCTGTTCTTTGATTGATTGGTCAAAATTCCGGTTATTATCTGTAACCCTCCCTGCCGGGCTTCTAGGGAGATTACATCGGGGTGTATTGTATGGCTACTGTGCACGGGTTACCTTAACTCAGGGGCTGGATTCAGGCGGCTTGACGAGGAGGTAACCAGGTTGTGGATTAATGGTCGCCTTTGTCATACAACAGTATTTTATTCGGGTCTCCACGCACGGGGACCACACCCCACACTTTATACAACGTTGTAATATTTCTTTATTATCACAATGCTTTATGTGCTTCCATGAATAGCCACTCAACACTCAGAGGAAGGTATAACTATTAGCTGCTTAAATGTTCTGAGACACGGGCCCCCTCCTTTTCTGTTTTGGATACTGTGACAGGGTAAATAAAAGCCACCAGTTATATGCCTGGAAAACCTATGTCTAGTCTGCAGTGCAGCACTGACTATGTTAAACTTCAGCTGGGAACCTCAGGACAATTAGTTGGATCCCAGCTGCCTAATCTAGGTGTGTTAAAACCCAGGTTGTCGACACATGGAGTTTGCTGTTGATGAGAGAGGAGTAAGCTGCTAAAGTGATTCCTGAAAACAAGGTCTCAGTAGCAAAGTAGTGAAACTGTGAACTGTCTGTCCCCTGCATAGAAAAAGGGAATCTGCATATATATATATAAACTGTCTGCTAAAGAGAAACTGTTTTGTTCGGTTTGCTGAAGGAAAAGCCATTTTCGTTTGTTGCTGAAAAAGAGCTATTTTTGTTTTGTGTGCTGTATATTTTTCAAGGCAAAATAAAACAGCCTTGTCAAGAAACCCACGTGTGTAGTTGCATGTACCCTGCAACAGATACCCATCTGTATTATCCCAGTAATGCTAGGCCCATTGGGACTCCTATTGGGACCTGTACAAGTGACCTCAATACCTTTTGTTGGTGCGGGAACTACCACTTCCCTACAGCTGGGAAGGACTATTAATGCAGATTCCCCTACTGTGGCATGCCATTTTCATACTTCAATGCTTATATTGGACTTCCTTAATCTTCTTCTGGGATCTTAACGTAAGGGGTACTGTCCCTATCTACAACATAATAAATAGGGGGGCCTGGTCTGTGCTATTACTTTATAAACATTACTTATCCACTCTCCCCGAGGCTCCTCTGCACTTGTCCTCCTGGAACCTAAACTTCTCAAACTTTCCCTGCCCCTTATATACTCTCTGTGATATCATAATACCAAGACAACACAGGGTGGGGCCCTGAACACTCTGCAGAACAGTTGGAACGAGCCCTGGCGCCGCTGAACTAGCAGTAGTTCCGCCACGTTACCTTGGTTAAACTTATGCAGCCCTAGTCCTACTTGCTTTTAAATTAATGGGACTTTCCATGCAGTAGTGCCTAATAAGCACTATCACACTTTATTGAATAAACCCATTAACCCCATTGTTATGTTTGATTTCAGCTTTCTTTCTGGCAGAGAAAGAGTTAAAGAAGGGGTATCATATGCCTTTTGAGGGCTAAGTGACAGGACTTGTTAGGGGTACAGGATTGGAAATGATCTGGAGTGACACCTGATTTGGCTTGTGCTATCGTTACATGATTTCATGTCACCAGGAGCATCTAGAAATCCTAAGAATCCACAGACTAGCACAAGCAATTTATTTGCTGGGGGGGGGGAAGTGAGATTAAAGTCCAGCCCCAGACTAAAAGGTGTATATATTTTCCAAAAAAAGTGCACGTTTTTGATATCTCTCGTGGACATGTTAAATGCTACATTTGATGCAAATCTAGAAGCTGGAGAGGTTAACACCACAGCAGACCTGGTATATTGCTTGATGCAGGGAAAGCTAGAGAAACGACGGACGGCCTGGAAGCAGAATGAAATGCATTCCATTATAATATGTTAATCCTATAATGCCTAGCCTTTTACTGACACTCTGCAAGTGCAGCAAAATAGGTGCAATGTAGTGTTTGATGCTAGGAAAGACATGCTAAAATAATGCCTAAATACATAGACCCATTAACCTCTATGTTGGCTTCATGTACCAGACACAATTACATTGCTATATTTTCATGGCAATTATTTTTCAATGCCTTTATTGTCTTTGAATCAGACAATAGACATTGCCAAATTACCTTTAAAATAACTAAAGCTAGAGTTGCAAAACATACATTTTATTTCATAGCCTTTACATTACTGTCCGACAGTATGGCGATACTGGTAAGGATTCGATATCATTCATATTAATATGCATGTGTCATTCTTATGGTATTTGTTCCGTCCCGGGCTTCCTGGGGGGCTCAGTGAGTTTGGACAGGCAGATATACTCGTCTCCTTCTTCATGCAAAATGGAGCCTTCCTTACATTTTTGAATAACTTTATTAACAAGAACGAACAGAAATAAATAGAAAAACTCGGGGGGGGGTGTATAAATTAGAAGGTGATAAAACAACACTATGACTGGGAGAGCAGTTGGAGGAGACCACTTAGCTGCAGAGCCGGTTTAACAATTAGGCCGCAAACTATGGCGGCGGCACATTTTATGCCTTGTCTAGTGCAGTGTAATCGGGACCGCGGGATTCCCCAAGCAGGGAGAGAGCAGGGCTGTTGCTAGGGGGCTGGGCAGTTTCCTCCATCCTGATTGGCTGCTGCTGGGTAATGCAGCTGTAACCCTCCCTGTCAGGTTTCTAGGGAGATTACATTGGTGCACAGTGTTTGGCTCTCGCATGGGTTACCTTGACTCAGGGTGCTGGATTCAGGTGGCTGGGCGATGAGGTAGAAAGGATGGAAAATAACGGGCGTCAGGAACTTCTGTAGTACAACTGTATTTTATTCGTGTCCCCAGGCACGGGACCGCTCACACGCACATGACAATGTTGTACTGGTTTTAAAACAGATGTACATGAATACAGTGCTTCCATTAGTGCCCACTCTTAACACTCACAAGTTGCTCTAGTTGTGTGGGACTCGGCCCCCCTTTGTTGCTTCGGGACCCTCATCGGTATAACCCCGGTTACACTAGGCCAATATGGGAATCCTGGTGGGTTCTTTGCAAGTGACCACAATACCTTTGGCCTGTTTGGGAACAGCCACGTCCATACAAACTGCGAGAAATATTAATGCAGATCCGCAGTTACAGTCGATCCGCCGACACCCGGGAGCCCTCTTTCCTGAGGATCTCTGTGGCATGCCGTTTTCCTATCTTGTAGCTATGGTGGACTCCATTAGCCTACTTCTGGGATCCTAACTTAGCAGGGCACTGTCCCTCCTCTACAACATAATAAAGTAGGGGGGCTTGGTCTGTGCTATTACTTTATGAACATTCCCATCTGCTCTCACCGAGACTCCTCTTCTTTTGTCCTCCTGGAACCTGACTTCAAGACCCTTCCCCATCTCTTTTATATCCCTTCTGACATCAGAATCCCAATGGCAACACAGGGTCAGGCCCAGCACACACTATCCCGCTACTAACTCCTCACAGAAATCTGGTAACCCAATTGAGGAGGGGGGTGGGGTGTACACAGCCAACCAGGAGCCTGGGGGTGGGGCCTAGCAGAAGAGGCAGCAGCATGGGCAGAAGAGAGGTGAGGCTGTGTGTCTGTCCTGGTGTGTGTTTGTATGAGTATGTATTTTCTGTGGCTGTCCTATGGGGGTGATTGAGGGTGAATGAGAGAATGAGAATGAGAGGAGGGGAGAGAGAAAATGACAGGAGGGGAGAGGGGAGTGAATGACAGGTGGGGACGGGGGCAGAGAGCATGAGAGGGAGGGGGAGAGAGAATGATGGAGGGAGGAGAAGAGAAGGAGGGAGGAGAATTAGAAGGAGAGGGGAGAGAGAATGATGGGGGAGAAAGAATGACAGGGGAGGATGAATGAGAGTGAGGGGGAGAAAGAATGAGAGGCATGGGGAAAGAGAATGAGAGGGGAGAGAGAATGACGGGAGGGGGAGAGGGGATTGAATGACAGGTGGGGAGGGAGAATGATGGGGTAGGGGGGAGAGAATGATGGGGGATGGGTGAATGAGAGGAAGGGGAGAGAGAATGAGAGGGGGAAGGGAGATGGGGGGAAAAGGGGGAAGTGTTTTATTTTTCGAAAAAAATCTATTGGGTTTAAAATTGTAATTTTTTAGTTAGATATAAAATAAATCCAAAAGTTAATTGTGGAGGATAAGGCTGAAGGTTTGCCTAGGGCGCCAAATACCCCATGTGGCTGCAAGCTTGAAAAGACCGAATGCAGGGCTGGCCAAGCAGGGAACAGGGCAGGACTATTCAAAGTGCTAGGGAGGAAGGACCATACCAAATCCCCAGGGGTCTGGGAATGGCTGGCGCTGAAGGCAACAGCTAACCTAGCAACATCAAGAGCAGAAAACACAGGCTGGAGACAGCACAGTATTATTGTTCTAATAGATCTCGAGCCCTGGATATTTTAGCAGGAGCATGACTGCAGGGACAGCTCCTTGCTGTAGTTAAGAGTTATTTTGAGGCTTACGGACAATGGTTTTGATTAGGCTGTTATGCAAGCGGGGTGGGACTGTGTAACGCTTTTGAATATGCTGCATTGTATGTTAATCTCGCAGTTCATTATATGTTCGGTATAATTATCAGTTTATGCATTTGTTGTCACAGTGGCGGGAGTCCCTGCCAGCGAGGGCATATGATGGAAAATATACGTGTTTTCCGTCTCCAGTTGGGGCATTGGATGGGAGCGGCTACCCCTATTGCTTTGCAGCTTGGCTTGCGCTAACGTTTGGCTGGATATGTTGCACGTATGGTCTGGCTTCAGTGGCAGTGGCTGCCATTATGATGTAAAGTGTAATATGTAACTGTTATGTTAGCTGGCTGGGTGGAAGTTTTCTTTATAATTTACTGCAGTTCAGGGACATAAAGTAACTTGCCCAAAGTGAAGTTAAACGGACGCTAGGTTTTAACTGCGTGGTCCCCTTTATAATTAAGTGCTGTTTCCACTAGCCATTGCAGGCTCAACTCCAGTCCCCAAGACCAACTAAAACAGGTCAGGATTTCAGGATATCCCAGCTTCAGCACAGGGACTCAATCAGTGGCTCAGTCTTCGAGCGGACGGATTTGCAGAATCCGCCAGCGGATCGCTGAGTTGAATTCTACGAATCCGTCAACGGATTGTATCCAATGGCGGATTTTGACGAATCCTTTGCGGATTAAAACCGACCATATCCATCCTCGGATTTTACACCGCGAAACAGATTTTGGGGGCAATATGTGAGAAAATCCGGGAAACTCATTTGGGTAGATTCACCTTTCTCTATTTAAACATTAACTTCAATGTAGCAGATTCTTTCTTTTCGTTACTCATTTGATGTCAGCAAATGAAATGGCAATGCCTGAGAAATTAGCTGTGGTACAATGTTGAGAAGTGTATAATTGAGTCTCGTGCTAAATGAGCCTAACCAGTTGTAAAAAAATTAAATAAATATCAGTACCAATTTGGCATATTCCTGGATAGCATGTGAAATTCTCCAAGTACGCTCTGCCTCATCTGGAACTTCTTGTAACGGTCGGCTGTAGATAAAAGCGTTTCATATTTGGCACCGAAACGGATTGCAATTCTACCTTTCACCGGAGGACAATTGAATGCGCTCCACTTCATTCAAACTGTTCGTATGATCGTTTTTAGATGAAGGAAGAATGACACAGTTGTTATAATTCTGCTGTTCCTCACATTTTCATTCATGGCTCGCATTGTTCTTTATCTTCCTGCCAACAAAATGCAAAAGCAACTCATTGAAGTGTAGATGGGCAGCACATAACATATTAAAAACAGCTGGCACCCCTAAAAAGGATCTGGTATTTCTTTAACCCTTTTGCTGCTAGAGAAGCTGGCCAAGCATTGCAAAGAAATAGTATTTAAGTCTAGCGATGAAGGGGTTGAATACTTCTTGCCCCTGAAGATTAATTGGTATTCCTGGCAGGTTGAACATTCTATTCTGCACCAGGTGAGCAGTAACAGGATATGAACAAACAGAATCCCAGCAAGCTCCAGAAGCCCCAAAACATACCACATTATATATATATATATATGTGTGTGTGTCAAAAGGAGTGCTACTGGGCGTGGCCAAATGTATACAACAAAAGACAGAAAACTCCAAAGCTACAGCCAATATGACAAAAATACACAGAGAAATACCTATACAGTATATTATCTTGAAAAGGGGTAATTTAGTTAAACCCTTTGGCCAAAGCATTATAAGCCTGCAAGCCACATCAAGGCATGACCAAATTTGCAGGTCCTAACACTACCTGAATAAAATTCTCATTTACCTCTATATTTGGAGGGAGAATGATCACATTTGATCCGTCCAAACCCAGCAGCAAGAGAATATTTTCAAGAGAATATACAGTATAGGTATTTCACTGTGTATATTTGTCATATTGGATGAAGCTTTGGGCTTTTCTGTCTTTTGCAGTAACAGGATATGAAAGACCGTATATGGGTATAATTGCATTTGTAGGTTACCTGACACGCTTAGCTTCGCATTTGCCTATAAATACATACATGCTGTTTTGATTATCTGATGAGGTACTTCGCATGTGAGAGAGATATCACCTGGAGCTCTGCAATCAATAAAATCATCTGCTGCTTCAACTCCCCGAGTCGGAGTAGTGAGAATTATTTAGTCTCCTGACATGTTGTGTAGCCATGTATAAAAATGGTATACAGCTCTTTCTCATGCTGGTAGTAAACCTGGTAAGTATGCAGGGTTGCCAGCAACAATCATGGAGGTTTGCCCTCACACCCTGGTGAGGTGTCATATGTACACAAGGGAAGTGACAACATGCTCTGTGTCCACTATTAGTGACACAGGGGTGTGTCTGTTTTCGGAGTCTATATAAGACACTGCACTGCCAAAAGTTAGGGTGCAAGTATTCAGTCTGAGTTCTAGTTCAGGAGAGTCTGCAGCAGTTCAAGGCTGTCAGATCTAAGTACAAGCTGCTCACACACTGTGTTCAGGGACCTGGTACAGATGGTTATCTCCCTTAGGGGAGAGGTGAACCAACTCTATTGAGAGAGGGGGAACCTTCTGGAAGGGAAGAACTCCAACAGGATGAGCGGCTAGTACGACCGCGATGAGGGGCAGTCTTTCCATGATGATGCAAATAAAGATGCCCTTGTTCACTACAACCCTTCTGTGTGAGTGTGGAGTCATTCTACAGAAGGAGGTACCACAGAGGAGTTCCCCATCAGATACATCCCCCTGCAGCCGCAGAGATCCTGATGAGGTGGAGGCGCTGCATCGTATGTGAGTAGGACTCAGAGCACACTACCTCAGATGCCTGTCGTGCTGATATCCCCACTAACACCCAGTGGGAGACTCATGAGTCCTGTAAGCCAGCAGGTGCACCACACAATACACATCCATGTAACTGGGGGATTTTCTTACATATGGGTCAGGATAAGCAGGGCCCTAGGAAAACACCGTTACATTGTATTGAACTTTGTCTGTCAATATCTCTCAAAATATATCTAAAAAAATACATATAAAAAAAACATATTGGATCAGCACTGTATAAAATAAAGAAAATGATCATCACGTTTTATAATAATAAATTTATATAGCGCTTTTCTCCCTATGGGACTCAAAGCACTTCAGTTACAAAAAGGGAAGAAGAAGAAAAAAAATTAGGCTATAAAAGAGACCAAACACACAGGAAAGTTACAATACAGGATGGGACAGTGGTGTAGTTATTAAATGCCGGACAGGTTGTGGTTCATTAATTAAATGCCTGGTAAGCAGGTAGGACCTAAGCCTGTTTTTATAGATTCCCAGAGAGGGATCAACTCATACTATACGAGGGAGACTGTTCCAAAGAGTGGGAGCAGCGTGGCTAAGAGCTCGGGCCCCAAAGGAAGTCACAGAGATTCTGGGAACTGTTAGGCGTTCTTTACCTGCAGATGGAAGTGAGTGAGTGGGAGTGCAGGGACCTCAATCAAAAAATCTGCAACAATACAAAAAAATCTATTTAAGAACACACAGGGCGGTAAGTTAGCAGACACACACTGTTAAATGTGCAAACTTCAGCACTGTTTCAAGGCCCCCTGGCCCCTTCGTCAGGCAGGTAAGAAACTCATTGAGACCAAACGAAAACGTGATTATCATTTTCTGTTCTATATTGTGTAGAGTGCTGATCCAACGTGTTTTTTTTTTAATAGTTGTATACATCCAGCAGTATGGATGCAGGATCTTAGCACCTCTATCTAAATTATACATGACAGGGTGAGTGCAAATTCATACTTTTTTTTTATGTCTTAAAATAAACATAGCGCTGCATATAATGTAGCACTTTCATAGTGCAAAGTGACATTATTTTCAAATCAAAGGGTTATACAGATGTACTGTAGCAAAGCTTGTTGCACACGCTGGCAGTATGGTGAGATATTCCTGTGGAACATCTGTGATATAACGGGATATATAACGTACAATGTAATAACACATTCTGAGTGGGTGCAGTAACCTTGTTACATTTGTTTCTCTACGGTCCTTGATAACATTACTGTTGTTACTGCAGACCTGATATGTTTGGAAATTCCCAAATGATGTAGAATAAAACAGGAGAGAATCATCTCATATAATGGTGTCAGGATGTGAGTGTTTCTGGGAAGGAGAGGCTGGAGAATTTGATTTGGAGATGTTTCATTCTCCAGCTCGTCCCCCGTGGCTTTCATTGTTGTTCTTGACCACTTTGAAGTTACTCGAAGTCACCATCAGAAGTGCAGCACTCCGAACCCAGGTACCTTGAGTAACACTCGACAATGCTACAGACTAGGAATGAGCAACATTTTACCAGCACTTTGTGAGCCACACAATATTGACCCTGGGTTTAATGCGCCCATTTTTTTCCGTTTCGCAACATTGGTCCAGACTTTAAAATAGGGTCTTGATGGAGAGAAAAATAAGCCTATTTGCAGACATAAACCAGCTTATTTGCACATCCAATTAGATTGATCCCAGGTATCTGAGGTGTGTTCTCGGGTATCTCTCCGCATGTTGTGTAGATGAGTGAAGTATATGTCAATGAGTACTCTACTACTGGGGTGCTCAACTCCAGTCCCCAAGCCCCCCTCCCTCTCCTCCAACAGGTCAGGTTTTCTGGATATCCCTGCTTCAGCACAGGTGGCTCAATCAGTCCCTGCTTCAGCACAAGTGGCTCAGTCTTTGACTGAGCCTCTGATTGAGCCACTTGTGCTGAAGCTGGGATATCCTGAAAACCTGACCTGTTGGGGGGGCTTGAGGACTGGAGTTGAGCAGCTCTGCGCCAATTAAATCTCTCTCTGTTGACTATAGGATGTCAGATATACCCAGGCTCCCTTTGGCCTGAATATAACGATTGACGTTAATTTAAGTTAATTCCCCTTGTAGTGTTGTTTGCTGCCTGTGCTCCACAGAACACGTCGCTGATGGCTGGCTAATTACCATGGCTGACTTGGCTATTTATAGTTCACCCCACTCAGCCGCTTATTTAGAAGGGGAACGGTTTAGTCACTTCTGCTTTACAGGCTTTTTACGATCCGTTGCCTCTGTTCGCTTCAAACCTCATTACAAATTTTCCCTTAAACATCTTTTTTGGGTTGTTTTTATGTTCTCCGGCACTCCCTTATATCCACCTAGTCCATTGGCTATCTTCAGGGTTGGGTTAGGGTTGACTCTTTGGAAGAAAACCAACCCAGCATTTACTGTAGACCTTTTCTCTTTCAGTAGTGCTGACATCAAAATCTATTATATGGTTTAACCACTGATAGAAAGCCACTATTAAAGCAGAAATACGGGGTTCATTGTTTTATTACATTTATTTATTTATTACAGGATGGAAGCAGGGTGTCTTTAGCACTGAACTGTGTTAATTTCAGCTCCGGGGACCCCCTGCTTCCCGAGATTCTTAGGGTGTGCTGGTATCTCTTTTCAGTTTAAATGTCCTGATCACGCAGGCCAATAGGAAGCTGCACCGGATGACATCACAGTTTCCTATTGGCCCGCGTAGCATGGGACATTTAAATGCCACCATTACATTAGGCACACAGTTTCTCTGATGGCAAATCCTGGCACCCCCTATGGAGGTAAGTATATATGGAAGCAGGGCGTCCCCAGAGCTGAAATGAACACAGGTCAGCACCGAAGACCCCCTGCTTCAATCCTGTAATACAAATTTAAAAAAAGAAGTGAAACCTGTATTGCTGCTTTAAAAGGAACTTTCCTGTGATCTCTTTGCACTTTTCCTTGGTACTTCAGGTCTCTTATAACCCATAATCCTCTCATCTCGCACCCTTGTGTGTGTCTTCATTGTAAGCACTTCCTAAATCTTTCTATTATAGGTTACATGCCACTACAAGCAGCAAACCTTACATCACTGCAGAGGAAACAATCGCTACCTGTTTAAAATCAAAGTAGCACGGATCATTAGAAGTGGCATTTTCATAATTTGTTGCATAGATTGCATTTAGCGGAGTAAAAACATTGCAAAGTGAGTTGAGGTGTCTACCCTTCCCCTCAGCACATCCTGTAGTCTCGTATAACTTGGCCGAAGACCCGTCTGATACAACAGGATGGGCTAAGAAATTAATCTAATTCACTTGACAACGCAATCATTCAACAGGACCATCTTGCCAAATTGATATAATAATATTGGTAGATATACTGTGTGTAATGTGCTATATATATATATCTATATATCTATATATCGATATAGATATAGATATAGATATAGATATATATATATATATATATATATATATATATATATATATATATATATATACCGGTATATATCACAAATAGAAAGCACGGGCTCATAGCGTAATACTGTAAAATAAGGTTTATTGGTGAACCAGTATAAAATGCCACTCACAATGGTCGCAAGAACTTGCACAAGAGAATGCTGTAGCTGTGGCTGTAGATGTCATAGCTACGCTGTATGCTGGACCAGGATCCTTGTGGACCTGCCGGTGCTGTACTTCCGCCTACGGGTGTGCGTCCACATGCGTCGCATCAATGTTCCCCTAGGAATAAGCACTGCTGGTTCAGTAGTTCCACCGCTCCACTGTTCCTGGCTTGAGAATGAAACCAGCTCCCTACAAGCAAATCTCAGGCGGACAGACACCCTACGCGTTTCGTCACACTAACGTAAAGTGACTTCATATATATATATATATATATATATATATATATATATATGCAAATATAACTGTGTATATATATATATATATATATATATATGATAATACACACAGAAATACCGCTCAACACAATGAATCACTAGTGTCCATAAAACTGTCAATATATAGTATAGATAATACTAAATAGTGGTGCTAAAGGTTGAAGTAATATTGTACCAACAGAGAAAGCAACCTTATAAAAAGCACATGGACATACCAAACAAGTGTAAACAAGGATTTTATTAAAGTGAATAAAAACAAGGGATAAGATTAAAAGAGGAGGGGGACTCACATCTACCAAGTATATGTACCTTGAGACAAGGGTCTAACCATGGAGCCAAATCTGACACCCCGAAGAAGACAGTTTCAAGTCGAAACGCATTGGAGTGGGAGTCTGTTGAGGGGGGCCCCTACCTCTTTTTTCCTGACATGAGGCCTTGGCCAACTTCTTGCCTGTGACACCCTTATTTCTAGTGGTGACGTATATATAATACTGCTATCTGTGCTATTCATGCCTCCACTTACTGCAACTATTCACCTAGGTTGTGTGGTGATTACCTATCTGTGGATGTACTAATTTGCAGTGTGTTTACAGGTTTCACATGTTTGATTCTATACAGCTCCTTGTGTTTTTTGGGTGTCAGATTTGGCTCCATGGTTAGACCCTTGCCTCAAGGTACATATACTTGGTAGATGTGAGTCCCCCTCCTCTTTTAATCTTATTCCTTGTTTTTATTCACTTTAATAAAATCCTTGTTTACACTTGTTTGGTATGTCCGTGTGCTTTTTATAAGGTTGCTTTCTCTGTTGGTACAATATATATATATATATATATATATATATATATATATATATATATATATATATATATAACAAAAATAGAACGCACAGGCTCCATAGCGTAATACTGTAAAATAAGGTTTATTGGTGAATGGATTCAAAATGCAACTCAAAATGGTTGCTTGAAATTGTGCAAGGTAGAACAGAAGCAGGGCCGTAGGTAGAAGTAGAAGCCATGATGTGTGCTGGAGCAAGGAACTTGTGGACCTGCTGCTGACGTAGTTCCACTTCTGGTTGCGCATCGAGAACCGTTGTGTCAAAGTTCCCCCAGGAATAGATACTGCGGATTCTAAGGCTTGTTTTATAGTTGGCGCGCGCGCGAATGCTCGTGCACGTGAAGCACACTTTTTGTGTGTATAGACTTCAGTGCTCTGAGCGACCGATGGGCGTGGCTATGACGTCACAACCTGATTGGGAATCCTGGCGGGAGAAGTAGCGGTGAAACCGGTAACCATCTCAAAAAGACT